>NW_021703771.1:82612954-82740428 GCF_005190385.1 Monodon monoceros | reverse complement strand
AAAAAAAAAAAAAAAAAAAAAAAAAAAAAAAAAAAAAAAATATATATATATATATATATATATATAAACAGTAATCTACAGGACCTTTACAAAATATTAAGCTTTCCATTCTGAAGTATGTTTACCAACCTGTTCAAGACTTCATAGTCTAACTCTTCACTCAACAATTACTTCAATTAGACTTGTTTCTTATCCCTTTTGTCCAGGACAGTGGTACAAATTATGGGTAGAACAGTGTTGTTCAAAGGCCTAAAATGACCTATCAATTTGAAAAGTGTTTATTCTGCATTAAAGATGTATGTTAAACCTGGCTTTCACCACTATCTATAATTAATCTTAGTATCATATCGAGGGAATTTTGCAGATGCCTCTTTGAAATAATCCATATTTTTAAGATATAAGTGGTACAACTTTTGACAGACATTCTTTCACAATTTTATTTTAAGCTGTTTTCACTTAAACTGTTTTCTCAGTATAGATACTTTCAGGGAGAATTGCATATTATCTTTTGCTGAAAACATTTACATCTTTGTCTTATATTTTTACATAATTCCTTCACTACTTTTAGATAGTTTTCTAATGGAATACTGTATACATTTTCATAAGATCAAAATATAACTAATTAATGAGAGAATCAGCAGGATTACAAAACTAGTTCAAAACAGGATATGAAAATAGAAATTTTATATAAAGATCAAAAAGGAATGCTGAAATAATGTTGGTACGTTAGATACTGTACTGGCCAATACCCTACAGAGTAATAAAATTAAACGTTGGGTTATCTCTTCAACCTAACAAAAATATAAATTATCTCATTTGATCTTTTTTTGAGAAATAGGAACGCTAATTTTAAGAGGTGTAAAATGTCTGGGCATATTCCTAATGAATAGAAAACAAAGTAAAGGTAAAAAAGTCACATTTCACTAGAGAGTGAGAGGACATTTATTGGGCTTATGCTCTAGCATGACATTAACAAATCACTAAATTGCCTTTTTTTCTTATTTACAGTTGTGAATATTTTTTATTAATAGTAATGTCATCTATTTTTGAAATTAGAAGGATTCTTCCAAACATATGCACAAAATACTAGAAGTAGTTTTTTTTTTTTTTTTTTTGTGGTACGCGGGCCTCTCACTGTTGTGGCCTCTCCCGTCGTGGAGCACAGGCTCCGGGCGCGCAGGCTTAGAGGCCATGGCTCACGGACCCAGCCGCTCCGCGGCATGTGGGATCTTCCCGGACCGGGGCACAAACCTGTGTCCCCTGCATCACCAGACGGACTCGCAACCACTGCACCACCAGGGAAGCCCTAGAAGTAATTTTTAGTATATTTTATGGCCCTAACGTTGTCATTAATAACTATTCATTCACATTAATTATAATGATTAGCAGGTGATAATTAAACCAAATTCTTTCTCACATAGCATACTATGACAGTTACACAGAAGACTATTTATTTATTCATTTATTCATTTATTTATTCACTTATTTATAACATCTTTATTGGAGTATAATGCTTTACAATGGTGTGTTAGTTTCTGCTGTATGACAAAGTGAATCAGCTATATGTATACATATATCCCCATATACCCTCCGTCTTGTGTCTCCTTCCCACCCTCCCTATCCCACTCTTCTGGGTGGTCACAAAGCACTGAGCTGGTCTCCCTATGCATGCAGCTGCTTCCCACTAGCTATCTGTGTTACATTTGGTAATGTATATATGTCAATGGTACTCTCTCACTTTGTCCCAGCTTACCCTTCCCCCTCCCCTTGTCCTCAAGTCCATTCTCTACGTCTGCATCTTTATTCCTGTCCTGCCCCTAGGTTCATTAGAACCTTTTTTTTTTTTAGATTCCATATTTATGTTTTAGCATATGATATTTGTTTTTCACTTTCTGACTTACTTCACTCTGTATGACAGACTCTAGGTCCATCCACCTCACTACAAATAACTCCATTTCTTTTTACGGCTGAGTAATATTCCATTGTGTATATGTGCCACATCTTCTTTATCCATTCATCTGTCAATGGACACTTAGGTTGCTTCCATTTCCTGGCTATTGTAAATACAGCTGCATTGAACACTGTGGTACATGCCTCTTTTTGAATTACGGTTTACTCAGGGTATATGCCCAGTAGTGGGATTGCTGGGTCATATGGTAGTTCTAGTTTTAGTTTTTTAAGAAACCTCCATACTGTTCTCCACAGTGGCTGTATCAATTTACATTCCCACCAACAGTGCAAGAGGGTTCCCTTTCCTCCACACCTTCTCCAGCATTTATGTGTGTAGATTTTTTTTTAAATGTCATTATTAGAGTATAAATACTTTAAAATGGTATGTTAGGTTAGTTTCTGCTTTATAAAAAAGTGAATCAGCTATACATATACATATTTCCCCATGACTGCTACCTCTTGCATCTCCCCCCCACTCTCTCTATCCCACCCTTCTAGGTGGTCACAAGCATCTCCCTGTGCTATACGGCTGCTTCCCACTAGCTATCTATTTTACATTTGGTAGCGTATATATGTCCATGCCACTCTCTCACTTAGTCCCAGCTTACCCTTCCCCCTCCCCAAGTCCATTCTCTACATCTGCATCTTTATTCCTATCCTGCCCTAGGTTCTTCATAACCATTTTTTTTCTTTTTTAGATTCCATATATATGTATTAATGTATGCTATTTGTTTTTCTCTTTCTGACTTACTTCACTCTGTATGACAGACTTTAGGTCCATCTGCCTCACTGCAAATAACTCAATGTCGTTGGCTTTTATGGCTGAGTAATATTCCATTGTATATATGTGCCACATCTTCTTTATCCATTCATCTGTCGCTGGACACTTAGGTTGCATCCATGTCCTGGCTATTGTAAATAGAGCTACAGTGAACACTGTGGTACATGACTCTTTTTGAATTATGGTTTTCTCAGGGTATATGCCCAGTAGCGGGATTGCTGGGTCATATGGTAGTTTTATTTTGAGTTTTTTAAGGAACCTCCATACTGTTCTCCATAGTGGCTGTATCAATTTACATTCCCACCAACAGTGCAAGAGGCTTCCCTTCTCTCCACACCTTCTCTAGCATTTATTGTTTGTAGATGTTTTGATGATGGCCATTCTGACTGGTGTAAGGTGATACCTCATTGTAGTTTTGGTTTGTATTTCTCTAATGATTAGTGATGTTGAGCATTCTTTCCTATGTTTGTTGGCTATCTGTAAATCTTCTCTGGAGAAATGTCTGTTTAGGTCTTCAGCCCATTTTTAGATTGAGTTGTTAGTGTTTTTGATAGTGAGCTGCATGAGGTGCTTGTAAATTTTGGAGATTAGTCCTTTGTCATTTGGTTCATTTGCAAATATTTTCTCCCATTCTGAGGGTTGTCTTTTGGTCTTGTTTATGGTTTCCTTTGCTGTGCAAAAGCTTTTAAGTTTCATTAGGTCACATTTGTTTATTTTTGTTTTTATTTCCATTTCTCTAGGAGGTGGTTCAAAAGGGATCTTGCTGTGATTTATGTCATAGAGTGTTCTGCCTATATTTTCCTCTAAGAGTTTGATAGTTTCTGGCCTTACATTTAGGTCTTTAATCCATATTGAGTTTATTTTTGTGTATGGTGTTAGGGAGTGTTCTAATTTCATTCTTTTACAGGTAGCTGTCCAGTTTACCCAGCACCACTTATTGAAGAGGCTGTCATTTCTCCATTGTATATTCTTGCCTCCTTTGTCAAAAATAAGATGACCATATGTGCGTGGGTTTATCTCTGGGCTTTCTATCCCTTTCCATTGATCTATATTTCTGTTTTTGTGCCAGTACCATACTGTCTAGACAATTGTAGCTTTGAACTATAGTCTGAAGCCTGGGAGCTTGATTCTTCCAGCTCCGTTTTTCTTTCTCAAGATTTCTTTGGCTATTCAGGATCTTTTGTGTTTCCATACAAATTGTGATATTTTTTGTTCTAGTTCTGTGAAAAATGCCATTGGTAGTTTGAGAGGGATTGCCTTGAATCTGTAGATTGCTTTGGGTAGTATAGTCATTTTCACAATATTGAGTCTTCCAATCCAAGAACATGGTATATCTCTCCATCTGTTTGTATCTTCTTTAATTTCTTTCATCAGTGTCTTATAATTTTCTGCATACAGGTCTTTTGTCCCCTTAGGTAGGTTTATTCCTAGGTATTTTATTCTTTTTGTTGCAGTGGTAAATGGGAGTGTTTCCTTATTTTCTCTTTCAGAATTTTCATCATTAATGTATAGGATTGAAAGAGATTTCTGTGCATTAATTTTGTATCCTGCTACTCTCCCAAATTCATTGATTAGTTCTAGTAGTTTTCTGGTAGCATCTTTAGGATTCTCTGTGTATAGTATAATGTCATCTGCAAACAGTGACAGCTTTACTTCTTTTCCGATTGGGATTCCTTTTATTTATTTTTCTTCTCTGATTGCTGTGGCTGAAACTTCCAAACTCTGTTGAATAATAGTGGTGAGAGTGCACCACCTTGTGCTGTTCCTGATCTTAGTGGTAATGGTTTCAGTTTTTCACCATTGAGAACGAAGTTGGCTGTGGGTTTGTCCTATATGGCCTTCATTATGTTGAGGTAAGTTCCCTCTGTGCCTACTTTCTGGAGGGTTTTTATCATAAATGGGTGCTGAATTTTGTTGAAAGCTTTTTCTGCGTCTATTGAGATGATCATATGGTTTTTCTCTTTCCGTTTGTTAATATGGTTTATCACATTGATTTACGTATATTGAAAAATCCTTGCCTTCCTGGGATAAACCCCACTTGATCATGGTGTATGATCCTTTTAATGTGCTGTTGGATACGGTTTGCTAGTATTTTGTTGAGGACTTTTGCATCAATGTTCATCAGTGATATTGACCTGTAGTTTCCTTTCTTTGTGACATCTTTGTCTGGTTTTGGTATGAGGGTGATGGTGGCCTCATAGAATGAGTTTGGGAGTGTTTCTCCGTCTGCTATATTTTGGAAGAGTTTGAGAAGGATAGGTGTTAGCTCTTCTCTAAATGTTTGATAGAATTCGCCTGAGAAGCCATCCGGTCCTGAGCTTTTGTTTGTTGGAAGATTTTTAATCACAGTCTCAACTTCAGTACTTGTGATTGGTCTGCTTATATTTTCTATTTCTTCCTGGTTCAGTCTTGAAAGGTTGTGCTTTTCTAAGAATTTGTCCATTTCTTCCAAGTTGTCCAATTTATTGGCATATAGTTGCTTGTCATAATCTCTTATGATCCTTTGTATTTCTGCAGTGTCAGTTGTTACTTCTACTTTTTCAATCCTAATTCTATTGATTTGAGCCTTCTCCCTTTTTTTCTTGATGAGTCTGGCTAATGGTTTATCAATTTTGTTTATCTTCTCAAATAACCAGCTTTTCGTTTTATTGATCTTTGTTATTGTTTCCTTCATTTCTTTTTCATTTATTTCTGATCTGATTTTTATTTCCTTCTGCTAACTTTGGGGTTTTTTTGTTCTTCTTTCTCTAATTGCTTTAGATGTAAGATTAGGTTGTTTATTTGAGATGTTTCTTGGGGTGGGATTGTATTGCTATAAACTTCCCTCTTTGAACCGCTTTTACTGCATTCCATAGGTTTTGGGTCATTGCACTTTCATTGTCATTTGTTTCTAGGTATTTTTTTATTTCCTCTTTGATTTCTTCAGTGATCTCTTGGTTATTTAGTAGTGTAATGTTTAGCCTTCATGTGTTTGTAATTTTTTACAGATTTTTTCCTGTAATTGATATATGTAGTCTCATAGCATTGTGGTCAGAAAAGATACTTGATAGGATTTCAATTTTCTTAAATTTACCAAGGCTTGATTTGTGACCCAAGATATGATCTGTCCTGGAGAATGTTCCATGAGCACTTGAGGAGAAAGTGTATTCTGTTGTTTTTCGATGGAATGTCCTAAAAATATCAATTAAGTCCATCTTGTTTAATGTATCATTTAAAGCTTGTGTTTCCTTATTTTTTTTCATTTTGGATGATGTGTCCATTGGTGACTGTGGGGTACTAAAGTCCCCTAGTATGATTGTGTTTCTGTTGATTTCCCCTTTTATGGCTGTTAGCATTTGCCTTATGTATTGAGGTGCTCCTATGTTGGGTGCATAAATATTTAATCCATTTACATTTAAGGTAGTTATCGATATCTATGTTCCTATTACCATTTTCTTAGTTGTTCTGTGTTTGTTATTGTAGGTCTTTTCCTTCTCTTGTGTTTCCTGCCTAGAGAAGTTCCTTTAGCATTTGTTGTAAAGCTGGTTTGGTGGTGCTGAATTCTCTTAGCTTTTGGTTGTCTGTAAAGGTTTTAATTTCTCCGTCAAATCTGAATGAGATCCTTACTTGGTAAAGCAATCTTGGTTGTAGGTTTTTCCGTTTCATCACTTTAAATATGTCCTGCCACTCCCTTCTGGCTTGCAGAGTTTCTGCTGAAAGTTCAGCTCTTATCCTTATGGGGATTCCCTTGTATGTTATTTGTTGTTTTTTCCTTGCTGCTTTTAATATTTTTTGTTTGTATTTAATTTTTGATAGTTTGATTAATATGTGTCTTGGCATGTTTCTCCTTGCATTTATCCTGTATGGGACTCTCTGTGCTTTATGGACTTGTTTGACTATTTCCTTTTCCATATTAGGGAAGTTTTCAAGTATAATCTCTCCAAATATTTTCTCAGTCCCTTTCTTTTTCTCTTCTTCTTCTGGGACACCTATAATTCAAATGTTGGTGCGTTTAATGTTGTCCCAGATGTCTCTGAGACTGTCCTCAGTTGTTTTCATTCTTTGTTCTTTATTCTGCTCTGCAGTAGTTATTTCCACTATTTTATCTTCCAGGTTATTTATCCGTTCTCTGCCTCAGTTATTCTGCTCTTGATTCCTTCTAGAGAATTTTAAATTTCATTTATTGTGTTTTTCATCATTGTTTGTTTGCTCTTTAGTTCTTCTAGGTCCTTGTTAAACGTTTCTTGTATGTTCTCTATTCTATTCCAAGATTTTGGATCATCTTTACTATCATTATTCTGGATTCTTTTTTAGGTCGACTGCCTGTTTCCTCTTCATTTGTTTGGTCTGGTGGGTTTTGCCTTGCTCCTTCATCTGCTGTGTGTTTCTCTGTCTTCTCATTTTGCTTAACTTACTGTGTTCGGGGTCTCCGTTTCGCAGGCTGCAGGTTTGTAGTTCCCGTTGTTTTTGGTGTCTGCCCCCAGTGGCTAAGTTTGGTTTAGTGGGTTGTGTAGGCTTCCTGGTGCAGGGGACTGGTGCCTGTTTGCTGGTGGATGAGGCTGGATCTTGTCTTTCTGGTGGGCAGGACCACATCTGGTGGTGTGTGTTTTGGTGTCTGTGACCTTATTATGATTTTAGGCAGACTCACTGCTAATGGGTGGGGTTGTGTTCCTGTTTTGCTAGTTGTTTGGTATAGGGTGTCCAGCACTGTAGCTTACTGGTCGTTGAGTGGAGCTGTGTCTTAGCGTTGAGATGGAGATATCTGGGAGAGCTTTTGCTGTTAGATATACGTGGAGCCAGGAGGTCTCTGGTGGACCAACGTCCTGAACTCGGCTGTCCCACCTCAGAGGCACAGGCCTGACATCTGGGCAGAGCACCAATTCCCTGTCAGCCACACGGCTCAACAGAAAAGGGAGGAAAAGAAAAACATAAAGTGTAAAAAATTTTTTTAAATTATTAAAATTAAAAAAATTTAAAAGTAACAAAAAAAAAGAAAGAAAGAAGGGAGCAACCAAACCAAAAAATAAATCCACCAATGATAACAAGTGCTAAAACTTTACTAAAAATAAATAAATAAAAGGACAGAGAACAAGAACAAATGGTAAAAGCAAAGCTATACAGACAAAATCACACAAAGTCCACCACCTCAATTTTGGTATGATCTGTTGTCTGTTCAGGTACTCCAGAGATGCAGGTACATCACGTTGATTGTGGAGATTTAATCTGCTGCTCCTGAGGCTGCTGGGAGAGATTTCCCTTTCTCTTCTTTGTTCGCCCAGCTCCCGGGGTTCAGCTTTGGATTTGGCCCCTGCTCTGTGTGTAGGTCGCCTGAGGGCATTTGTTCTTTGCTCAGACAGCATGAGGTTAACGTAGCAACTGATTAGGTGGCTCTGGGTCACTCAGGTCGGTGGGAAGGAGGGGTTCGGCATGTGGGGCAAGCGTGCGGTGGCAGAGGCCGGCATGACGTTGCAGCAGCCCGAGGCATGCTGTGTGTTCTCCCAGGGAAGTTGTCCCTCTATCACGGGACCCTGGCAGTGGCAGGCTGCACCAGCTCCCGGGAGCGGGGGTGTGGAGAGTGACCTGTGCTCGCACACAGGCTTCTTGGTGGCTTCAGCAGCAGCCTTAGCATCTCATGCCTGTCTCTGGGTTCTGCACTGTTAGCCGTGGCTCGTGCCCGTCTCTGGAGCTCGTTTAGGTGGTGCTCTGAATCCCCTCTCCTCACGCACCCGGAAACAATGGTCTTTTGCCTCTTAGGCAGTTCAGGACTTTTTCCCGGACTCCCTCCCGGCTAGCCGTGGCGCACTAGCCCCCTTCAGGCTGTGTTTACGCAGCCAACCCCAGTCCTCTCCCTGGTATCTGAACTCAATGCCAGAGCCTCAGCTCGCAGCCCCGCCCATCCCGGCAGGTGAGCAGACAAGCCTCTCGGGCTAGTGAGTGCGGGTCGACACCGATCCTATGTGCGGGAATCTCTCCACTTTGCCCTCTGCACCCCTATTGCTGTGCTCTCCTCCGTGGCTCCGAAGGTTCCCCCCCAACCCCCTCCAGCAATCCCCCCCCACCCATCTCTGCTATTGAAGGGGCTACCTAGTGTGTGGAAACTTTTCCTCCTTCACAGCTCCCTCCCAGAGGTACAGGTCCTGTCCCTATTATTTTGTCTCTGTTTTTTCTTTTTTCTTTTGCCCTACCCAGGTACATGGGGAGTTTCTTGCCTTTTGGGAAGTCTGAGGTCTTCTGCCAGCATTCATTAGGTGTCTGTAAGAGTTGTCCCACATGTAGATGTATTTCTGATGTATTTGTGGAGAGGAAGGTGATCTCCACGTCTTACTCCTGCACCATCTTGAAGGTCTCCCCTGAGGGTTCAGTTTTAAATAAGGCATTTGAGTAGGGGCCTGACAGAGTTGAGGAGGTAAGGCCCGTGACTACGTGGGAGGAGAGTGGTCAGGTGAAAGGAACAGCAAGACAAAGTTTCAGGTACAGTGAGTAAGGACAACGCAGATGATCTCTGAGAAGTAAGAGGGCCAGGCGGTGCGGGACCTTGTGAGGAACTAAAATGACTTACTTCTACTTACATGATCTCAGTGTTGAAAAGGAGAAATCTGACTGCTCCATGGAGAATAGAGGAGCAAGGGGGAAAATGATATAAATCTGGGAGTTATGGTACAGTTGGTATTTAAATACTTGAGACTGGATGAGATCATCATGGGTGTTTGAATTCAGAACACCCCAACACTGGCCAAAATACTCCTTTTCTAACACCTTGTTAACAGAATTATATATGCAACAGGGTAAGGTGCAAAACCCTGTTATGGATTTATCATGCTTTGATTCAAGGAGGCTGAGTGGGTACCCATGTTTTGTCTTTTTTGTTTGTTTGTTTGTCACCTTAGAGAGACTTACACCCTAAGGTAGTGAATTATGGTAAGAGTCCACACAAGTGATAGGTGTGCATTTGTTTTACCAAGAGGGAGATGGGGTGAAAGATGGGGGGAGGGGAATGAGAGGGCTTGTGTTCAGGCGGATCTATTTTACAAAGGAGTACGTAGGGCTATTAATTTCCTTAACTATCTGTGCCTGCATATTGTTGGAAAAGTTTGTGTACCCACTGGAATGTGTACTCTTTGAAATACTCTGGAATGATATTTAAAGGTTACTTAAAGCTAGTTATAGAATTATCAAACCAAAAATGACTCTTTGCTTCTATGGAAATTGGTCTGTTTAGATTTTGTATCTTAATTCAGTTTTGATGAATTATTTATTTTCTTAAGAAATTGTCCATTTGGTTCAAAGTATTAAATTTACATACAAAGAATTGTGCAAAGTATTTGCTAATAATGTTTCTATTTTCTTTGACTCTGTCGCTGGACCTTATTTTAATTTTATGTATTTGCATTTTCTTTCTTTTTTAATGATCTTAGCTTAAAGTTTATTTGGTATGGGTTGTTCCCTGCTAAAGACCTTTTTAATTTATTTGCTGTTTCTGCTGTTTTTACCCATTTCTAACTCAGTAAATTCTGACTTTATCTTAAGATTTCTTCTTCCACTTTTTTTTTATTATAAAGCTTTGTATCCATTACATGTATTTAATCATAGTTCTGTGTTCTATTATAATACCTTGGTAAGAATACATGATTTTTATTCCTTATTTTTATTAATACTTGTTTTTTAAGCTATTATTTTTTTCCTGAGTACTGTTTTACCTTCATACCATCAGTTGTGATATGTAGTGTTTTCATTATCAGTGCTTTTAATATATTCTGTGATTTCACTTTGTATTTTCTGTTAGATGCAAGATTTACTTAAAAGAATAATTTAAAAGTAAGAACCTGTAGCTTATTTTTGTTATATCAATTTCTGGGTGCAATGTGTTGTGATCAGAAAATGTTGTAATAGTATTTCCATCTTTGAAATTCATTGATTTTTTATTATGACCTCATATGTGGTCTCTTTCATAAGTACTTGGAAAAGGAGGTTTTCCCTTTTAGTTAGAAATGTGCTTCTTCTGCTGCTCAACCACGTCCCCTCTTTCGCCTCCTATTTTAAAGAAATAATACCATTTTACTTTGTCGGGACAAAATATATTAAATGCTTCCGGTTTCTCTTATATCCACAATCATTTTACTGTTAGTTCTGTCATTAAATATCTTCGTTTCTTACCCTTAGTCCTTTTGCCATTGTTTTCCCAATAGTCTCTTAGGTAGAAGTTTTTCTCTGTCATTTTCTTCAGGAACATTTCATGGGGTCTACATATAACACTGTGCTACCTTTATAACTGAAGGCCAGTTTCGGTAAAAAGTTCTTGGATCACTCTTTCCTCCAGGTTCTTATTGGTGTCATGCTAGTAGAGTTTTGACACTGCATGTTGATGTGGAGAAGTCAGAGGTCAGTATGATTTATTTCCGCATATAAGTGACTTGATCTGTCTGCTTGGCTGCCCCAGAGATTCTCCTTTAGCTCTGGAATCCAATCACTTTATTTGGATATATTTTGTTGTTGAGGATTCTAGGTCATTTCCCCTTGATTACAAGGTATCTTCTCAATATGCAGAATCAAGTCTTCTTTTATTTCTTTTCTTCCTAAAAAACTTAAACTTGTTTTGCTTCTTTCTATAATGGTCTCTATGTGTGATTATTAATTTACACCTGTCTTCTCTGTTTGCCTAAACGAAACCAGGTACAGGGAGGCTGGGCCACTTGTGGTTTTAGCCTTGTTCCTGGTTTTGACTCCAGTGTTTTCCTTACTTCTGGGGAGATCTCTCGCAATATTTTTAACTCCCTCTACATGGCTCCTTCCTGATTCCTACTGCTTTGTAGCCTTTACATTCATTTTGGAGGCTGGAGATTTAACTGCCCCTGAGTTTCACAAACAAAATGAGAACAAATTGCTTGTGTTTAGTTTCCCCTTCCTCCTGGGTTGTTTTAGGATGGTTTCTTGGAGAGGGAAAATGCTGTTTTATACCCTCTTGTCCACAGAAGTTCTCTTAGAGAATTTTTATTGTCACATTTTTCATGCTCCCTCCTGGTAATCATGTTTATGTTGCCAGAAGAAATTTATTTTCCCTAAATAGAAAATCATATTGTCTCTTTAATTTATTTTTAGTTATGTGCAATGAATTATTTCATTTTTTTTTTTAAAGATTGTCACTAGGGAATAGCCCACCTAAATAGAACATCTGAAGAAATAAGTAAGGATAGTTAGAGCAGGCAGAACAAAGGCATTTACTTCATTATTTAACACAATCAGAGGCTAGGTTGGTTTAGTGGATAGAGAAAAACAGATCTGCATATTGGTTTCTCTGAACACCAAGGAAAAAAACATCCTCATGAAGTTAAAAGATCTGTTTGATGCTATCTTAATTCTAATAACAGAAAATATATATAGGTATGTTTTTAAAATCACTATACTTAACCATCTGAGAATAAATTTGGAAAAATGAAGTCAATGTTATGAAGCTTTAATCACATGGAGGGAAAAAAACAAAACAAAAACTATGGTGAATCATATGTTAGGAAGCTGTACTAGAAACCATTTATATGCTTTTCACATTTGTATTACTTAGCAGTCTGGGACCTTTATTTTTAAAGTATTTATGCAGTTAGGCATTAAATGTAACTTTTATAGTAAATTGATTCATGTTGAATCATTCTTTGTTTTCCTCAAATTTGAGAAAAAATTTTACTTGTCAACTGCTGAGTTTACTTTTCTGCCTTAATAAAAGTTAGGGGCAGGGTTCACCAAGATGGACTGTCAGTGATAAGATCCAAATACTAGCAGGAAGTCAGTAGCTTTTCTAGACCTCCTTAACAACAATAGGAAAATATCGTAGACTGAAGTCTTTGGATTTTTCTATATGAGAGCTTATCTCTTTAATCAAAACTTAAATTCCCAGAAGCAAGGACCATGTTACGTTTACTTGTCTTTTGCTTATTCATTTCCATCTACCTCAAAATACCCAATACAGCTATATGCACACAGAGTGTATTAGCCAGAGCTCTTTAAATTGCAAGAAGCAGAAATCCAACTCAAACTGGCTTAAGCAAAAAGGGAATTTGTTGGATCAAATATCTGAGAATTACTGACGTTAACTTTGGCCTCAGACATGACTCAATCCAAGTGTTCAAACTAGATTCAGACATCTTGAATCTGTCCCTTGATCTTTCTGAATTTGCTGCTTTTCCTTACCTTTTTGAACAATTACTAAATGAAGACAAGTCACTGAATTATTCAACAATCTCTATGAAATTCTTTCTGAGTTTACTTTGTTAAGCAGGCTGCATCTGCGTGGTGCCAGAAAGGCCACCATAAGCTTCAGACTCACATTCTACCAGCTTAGCAAGCCTAATGGAAAGAGAGTGACTTTCTTAATAGTTCCACCAAAAGTCTTAGGAATCACTCTCATGGGACTCTCTTAGATTATATACCAGTTCTTAAACACCACTCTGACCACTGAGTTGTAATGTGGATTGACCAACCCTAGACAAACCCTACATCTAGAGTGTGTGTGTGTGTGTGTGTGGTGTGTGTATGTGTGTGTGGTGTGTGTGTATGTGTGTAAGGGTTACTTTAACCCCAGTTGAGCCACCTAGCTTAAATGTAGTAGAACTGTCCGGGCTTCCCTGGTGGCACAGTGGTTGGGAGTCTGCCTGCCGATGCAGGGGACGCGGGTTCGTGCCCTGGTCCGGGAAGATCCCACATGCTGCGGAGCGGCTGGGCCCGTGAGCCATGGCCGCTGAGCCTGCGCGTCCTGAGCCTGTGCTCCACAACGGGAGAGGCCACAACAGTGAGAGGCCCACGTACCGCAAAAAAAAAAAAAAAACAAAATAAAATGTAGTAGAACTTTGATTTCTCTGAAGCCTGTGAAGCTGCTCTTACCAAAGGAAGGAAGAATTTGGGGCAGATAAAAGCACACTAAATATGATTGCCTCTTACTCATATGTGTGTGTTTCTGTATACACATATAGACATATATGCTTGTAGGTGTATATGTATTATATATGTAGATATATGTATATGGTGTATGTGTATTTTGGGGGGGAGAAGGGGTGATGATGAAATTATCTAGATTGCACAGTGTGATTTTTATATCAGTCAGGACAGACAATAATATTGACATAATATATAAATATTCCAGTATTCCCAGTGACTTCATACAATAAATAAATAAATAAAGCCTACTTCTTACACAAGCTACAAGTCTGACATGGATCTGCTTGCTGTGGTCACTCAGGGACCCAGGCCGACAGAGACTCCACCTCGACGTGTTTCCTCAGTCTCCTAGGCAGGGAGATTGGAACTCTGGAGGCTCTGGCATTGGCATCTCATGCTCTAACCAGGAAGTAGCACCTGCTGTTTCCACTCCTATCTTGTTGGCCAGAACTGCTGACATGTCCTGCCTGACAAAAAGGCACTAGCAAGTTCAAAATTCTGTGTGCCTTGCGGGAGAGGAGGGTAAGGCACCACCAGTGATGACTGTACCTCTAGTTCGGAGACCATAATAATATCCTAATACCCTGAAACCCCTTCTAACTGGTCTTCCAGCTGACTGTATATCTAGAGAGAAACTTTCCTAAATTTCTCCACCATCCACCAGTTCAGTACATTTACAAACAAAATAGCCCAATAACAGTCTGAGAACTGCCTGGAAATGTGAAGGAAAAGCTTTGCATTGTGAACTCATGGCTGAAGTCAAGGCCTTTCCCCAAACTCATATGGCTTCAACTAATGATTTGATTAACATTGTCTCTATTTAATTATAAGTATATAAACCACTTATTCATTTGTTCAACATTTATTGAGCACTTACTGTATGCCAGGTATGGTTCTTGTTGCAAAAGATACACTACAGTGCCTGAGTAGTAAAACTTATAGTCTAGTGAGGAAGACAGACATTAAACTGGATAATGCTGAGAAAATGTTAATAGCTCAGATCTTAAATTATTGTTTTCTAATGTGTATGCGTGGCTAGACAGATCCGATGTGAGGAGAATGTACCTAAGCATATGCAGCATGAAGTCTCACCTGCTCTACCTTACAACAGCCCCAGGTGATAGTGAACACCTGCTGCACAAACTTCCATCACTACCCCATATACAAAGATGAGCAAATAAAGGGAAATTTCATGGTAACTTTGAGGTTTGTACCAGTTACTATGACTGTACAACAAGTTATTCCAAATGTATGGCTTAAAATAATAGTTATGTATTATCTTTCAGTTTCTGTGCCGTAGGAATTTTGGAAGGATTGTTGGGCAGATCTTGATTTGGGTATTTCATGACACAACAGATGTTAGTGGGCTGCAGTCAGCTAAAGGCTTGACTGAGGCTGGAAGATTCTCTTCCTGCATGGTTTAGTCATGTGACTAGTAAGTTGGTATGGGCTGTTGGCATAGGGCCTCAGTTCTTCTGTATTTGGGACTCTCCACAGGACTCTTTGAGTGTCCTTGTGGCACAGTGGCTGGCTTCTCCCAGAGTGAGCTATCCAAGATGCCAAAAGGGAAGCTGCATTGATTTTTATGATCTAACTTCAGAAGTCACACACACTGTTACTGCTGCCATATAATTGTCACATAGGGCCAGCCATAATTCGGTGTGAGAGGGGATTATAAAAGGGAGTGAATACCAGGAGGTGTGCTTCATTGAGGACCATCTTGAAGGCTGGCTATCACAGATAACTTTTGGATGATTCCTGGCAAGACAGTTTCTACAATCATGAAATTACATAGGTGAGCTGATGGAGATGCACATCTATTAAATGAAGGTTCAGCACTCAAATTCTGATACTTTGTTAACTTTCCACTGCAAACAGACATTACGTCAACTAAATAGAGCAACCACTGACATTTGTTCATGTATTACTGGGCCCCATATATAGCATATGGTGTCCAATCAGTTACCCAGGAAAATGGGATGCAAATGCTTTTTATTAAACTTTAAACATATAAATCACTTAAAAGTGTTTTATCATAACCATAGTCACATCTATAGTCTACTTTTCTGTTCATTAAGTCATTGGTTTTATTTCTTATAAAATTTACACTACATTGGAGAGTTTTCAGTAAGTTAATTTTGTGAAAGTGAAATGTGTTTCTTTTGTGAAAGCAAAATGAATATATATTTCACTGGGACTTCATGAGATAAGGTTTTGGGATATATCACAAATGCCATCATTTCTACTGAGAAACCCGTTATCTACAATGTCACTATGATGGCTTATTTTGAGTATTGCAAATGATACTTTTAAGAAGAAAAAAAGTCATTATTACACAGATTGCAGCGGTATAGACTGTCTTGGACTAGTGACTATCTAGTCACAAATGCAAATCTGTTACAATTCCACTGAGTACTCAGTAAACTTTAAAAATGTTTCAGCTTGTGATTCCTCCATGATAAGGATAAGTTAGAGGAGCACATATTTCTGTATCACACTCAGCTCATGAGAATTACTTATTCATGTTTGGGCAGGAACTTTCTAAGAGGAAGATAATCTCTATCTCACTATTTTTTTTTTAACATCTTTATTGGAGTGTAATTGCTTTTCAGTGTTGTGTTAGTTTCTGCTGTATAACAAAGTGAATCAGCTATACGTATACATATATCTCCATATCCCCTCCCTCTTGCGTCTCCCTCCCACCCCTCTAGGTGGTCACAAAGCACGGAGCTGATCTCCCTGTGCTATGCAGCTGCTTGCCACTAGCTATCTGTTTTACATTTGGTAGTGTATATATGTCAATGCTATTCTCTCACTTCGTCCCAGCTTACCCTTCCCCCTCCCCGTGTCCTCAAGTCCATTCTCTACATCTGTGTCTTTATTCCTGTCCTTCTCCTAGGTTCATCAGAACCACTTTTTTTTTTTTTTAAGATTCCTTATATATGTGTTAGCATAGGGTGTTTGTTTTTCTCTTTCTGACTTACTTCACTCTGTATGACAGACTCTGGGTCCATCCACCTCACTACAAACAACTCAATTTCGTTTCTTTTTATGGCTGAGTAATATTCCATTGTATATATGTGCCACATCTTTTTTTTTTTAACATCTTTATTGGAGTATAATTGCTTTACAATGGTGTGTTAGTTTCTGCTTTATAACAAAGTGAATCAGTTATACATATACATATGTTCCCATGTCTCTTCCCTCTTGCGTCTCCCTCCCTCCCACCCTCCCTATCCCACCCCTCTAGGTTGTCACAAAGCACAGAACTGATCTCCCTGTGCTATGCGGCTGCTTCCCACTAGCTGTCTATTTTACATTTGGTAGTGTATATATGTCCATGCCACTCTCTTACTTTGTCACAGCTTACCCTTCCCCCTCCCCATATCCTCAAGTCCATGCTCTAGTAGGTTTGTGTCTTTATTCCCGTCTTATCCCTAGGTTCTTCATGACGTTTTTTTTTTCTTAGATTCCATATATATGTGTTAGCATAGGGTGTTTGTTTTTCTCTTTCTGACTTACTTCACTCTGTATGACAGACTCTAGGTCCATCCACCTCACCACAAATAACTCAA
The DNA here is from genome assembly GCF_005190385.1 of Monodon monoceros. NCBI lineage: Eukaryota > Metazoa > Chordata > Mammalia > Artiodactyla > Monodontidae > Monodon > Monodon monoceros. Next base: position 82,723,220 of record NW_021703771.1, on the reverse strand, counting down.
TTTCGTTTCTTTTTATGGCTGAGTAATATTCCATTGTATATATGTGCCACATCTTCTTTATCCATTCATCTGTTGATGGACACTTAGGTTGCTTCCATGTCCTGGCTATTGTAAATAGAGCTGCAATGAACATTTTGGTACATGACTCTTTGAATTATGGTTTTCTCAGGGTATATGCCCAGTAGTGGAATTGCTGGGTCGTATGGTAGTTCTATTTGTAGTTTTTTAAGGAACGTCCGTACTGTTCTCCATAGTGGCTGTATCAATTTACATTCCCACCAACAGTGCAAGAGGCTTCCCTTCTCTCCACGCCCTCTCCAGCATTTATTGTTTGTAGAGTTTTTGATGATGGCCATTCTGACTGATGTGAGGTGATAACCTCATTGTACTTTTTATTTGCATTTCTCTAGTGATTAGTGATGTTGAGCATCCTTTCATGTGTTTGTTGGCAATCTGTATATCTTCTTTGGAGAAATGTCTATTTAGGTCTTCTGCCCAGTTTTGGATTCGGTTGTTTGTTTTTTTGATATTGAGCTGCATGACATGAGCTGCTTGTATATTTTGGAGATTAATCCTTTGTCAGTTGCTTCATTTGCAAATATTTTCTCCCATTCTGAGGGTTGTCTTTTGGTCTTGTTTATGGTTTCCTTTGCTATGCAAAAGCTTCTAAGTTTCATTAGGTCCCATTTGTTTATTTTTATTTCCATTTCTCTAGGAGGTGGTTCAAAAGGGATCTTGCTGTGATTTATGTCATAGAGTGTTCCTTCTATGTTTTCCTCTAAGAGTGTCTGGCCTTTCATTTAGGTCTGTAATCTATCTCACTTTGAATGTAACTCCCTAAAGTAAGAGAGAACATTTTTGATTTGCACATACTCATATGAACTACATAATGGTTATAGCCCTAAAATGAGAAAGAAAAAAAAAAGATTCATGAACAAGTGTATTCTCATCATTATGCTTCAAGGAATTATTCCACAAATACATAGATTTTTAAAAATAATATGGAATAATAGGATACTTAAGCATGACTTCAGGTTACTACAGTAACCTGGACAAAACTCTAACTCGAAAAGATACACGCACCCCAGTGTTCATCGCAACCCTGTTTACAATAGCCAAGACAAGGAAGCAACCTAAATGTCCATCGGCAGATGAATAGATAAAGAAGATGTAGTGTGTGTATATATATATATGTTACTCAGCCATAAAAAAGAATGAAATAATGCCATTTGCAGCTACATGGATGCACCTAGAGATTATCATACTAAGTGAAGTAAGTCAGACAGAAAGACAAATATCATATGATATCACATATATGTGGAATCTAAAAAAGAAACTATACAAATGAACTTATTTACAAAACAGAAATAGACTCACAAACATAGAAAATAAACTTATGGTTACCAAAGGGGAAAGGGGAGGAGGGATAAATTTGGAATTTGTTATTAACATATACACACTACTATATATAAAATAGATATACAAGGACCTACCGTAAAACACAGGGAATTATATTTAATATCTTGTAATAACCTATAATGGAAAGTAATCTGATATATCTATGTACATATGTATTATATATATGACTGAATAATTTTGCTGTACACCTGAAACACTGTAAATCAACTGTACTTCCATAGAGCAATACAAAAATTTTTTAAAAGTTACTACAATGAAGGAAAACAAAATATAATAGAAACTTCTGAAAATATGTAGTGATTTTGCTAAGAAGTAAGCATAAAAATATACCTTTCAACACTATATTGACTATATAGAAAAATTTTAAGAGGCTTCTAGGTAAACTTTGTTTTATATCTGTTTAGATATGTATTAGTATCAAAATTACCATATAATCATAGCTGAAAATATATATGACTTAGTGAGCAACTAATATTTTAAAATCTAAGTTAACAGTATATTAAACTTTTCTAATAGGATACCTTTAATGGGGTTTTTAAAGTTTTAAATTACTGCTACTTAAATTTTTCTAAGTAGCAGTAAAGTTGATTATTAACTGGTTTCAGAAAAAAAAATATGGCGTTTATGATGTTCCTGGTGTTATAAAACAATTTTCAACAGCAAGATAAATTTGCTAGATAAAAACCCTGTTACTTATTCTTACCACAATGCCATGTTGAATGCCTCTTGGTAGTCTTAGAATTTCACAAAGATTGTCTAGATTCTACATTATGACATTTCCAGTTTAGTGGGCTGAGAAGTTGATAGTATCATGTAGGATTAAATAAGATTGTGTGTGTAAAAGTTCATCTTTATTGTCTTGTTGATGGATTCCTATTTATAGATTTAATATAAAGCCTAGAATATCTTTCCTCTAAAAGTCTCCTAGCCCCACCTAGCATCGATGTGTTGTCTAGTTTACCTTAAGTGGTAGCACGTGATCCTGCTAGAATAAGCTCCTGGACGCTGGAGCCAGCTTGAGTGAAAGAAGGATAATGTGAAATACACAATCAGAGCCTGAGTCACATTCTTGGAATTGTTGCATGTTGGAGCTTTTACTCTAAAAGTGTTTAAGATTCTGGATCACATGCAGAGTTGGAGAAAGCTCAGCAGTAAGTCTGGGTCAGATATGATCCTGACCTTTGAAGCCCAGCATCATGTTGGTATGTTTAACCCTCTTCAAAAGTGTATTCTTAAGTACAAATAACTTTACAGGTAATAGAAATACAGAGCAGATTTTCCTCAGAATTCTTCTATTTTGGCAACGATGGACTGAGTCAAAAATATATAGCAAAGTATTGCAAGGAGCTTAGAGTAGCTTAGAGGTACATCAATGTAGCTTTAGGTGTTAGACCAAGCTAAAGACTTAGAAATAGTGGCTGTATCCACCCTATCACGTGACTGCAAATGTTGGACTTGCTAAATCTGTGTGCTTTACTGGCATCAACAATTTGTGTGGTTTGCCCACAAAGGTAGTATAAGTTATAGTGCAATGTGTAACAGTATATGATCTTGCTAGAACAGGACCATGTCTACACTAGACTAGACGTGAATGAGAGAAAGTTTAATATAAGACATGCAATCAGCTATAATGTAGTCATCAAAGGCAGGAAAGTTGGAGCCGAAGAATTGCTACACCTGCTTGTAATAGATTACAGTATACAGAGATGTGGTGATTACCTGAGATGAACAAAAATGGAAAGAACCCCAAACTGCTGAAATTAGAAGGGCCTTCTTTAAGCTACTGAAAAGGCTGTGTATGGTCTCAGCGAGGACCAGACTGTGAGGCACGCTGGCCTGAGCAGACACTGTTATCTGTGAATACCAGCAATAACTAGACATAGAGAAGAAACTGTGGCCCATGAAAATGCAAACAGCAAATGCAAGAAAGCATTTGTGGTAACAGATGTTAGTCATATTACTTTTATTCTATTGGATCCTCAATGAAAAGAGATCATACAGCAGAGAAATTCATGTATTAATCAATAGCATCCAAAACACAGCATCATGAAATGGCAGCATTAAGAAAAGTGAAAGATGTTAAAATGCATAGAATAATATTGTAAAGATACACAGAATACCTAAAACCCATAGTGTCCTAGCCTAGCGGACTATTTAAATTCTAGAGTTTTCAATATTTATTTCCAGGAAAAAGGTAATGTATTGGCCTTTTAAAAACGATGTCCTAATCTTAGTTTAGCACTAACTTAAGACTTTTTACAAGTAGGTAAAAAAACAGGAACCTTGGTCTATTACATATTTCCAGGAAGGCTGCTGGGAGCACTATATGAATGGAACCTGTTGCAGCCTGGCTGTATACATAGTAAGAAAATTATCTTCCAGGATGAGCTTATGTTGCAGGTTTTCTAAAGCCACTTGAAATAACTATTTAAACTCTTTTTGTTCCACATCTATGCCCGTATAAAACAATTTTTACATGAGTTAGTAGTGAGGTTTTACCAAAATATCCTTGGAATTCTAATGACATTTTTTTAAAGGGAATGAATAAATCCTATATTTAGAATTAAGAGGAGATGCCTGTGGTGCTATCAGATATTTGACTTATTTTGAGAATAATCTATGCTGTCTTATTTCTTCTTCCTGAAAAGTTACTTGTTTAACTTCAGTTTTTCATAGAATTGTATACATTGTACTGTACTCTTTTATACATCTCTATTATAAAAACAGCATTTAATTTTACTCTGAAGAATTATTTTCATGCACAGTCAGAAAATGCTAAGCTGATAGTATACCCTAGCAGTGCATTTGACATCTGCATTAGAAAAGGTCAGAACATTTAGAAGGACAAATGTAAATGAGATTTAAGAAATTTAGGTACAAGCAGATTTTTGCTCTTTTTTTTCACTATTTGAAGTGACAGATTTAATTTTTAAGAAAGCAATTATCAAAGCACAGAGAGTAATCATTAAGATTTTGGAGTCAGAATTGGACTCTTTCCTACAGGTGATACAGGATCTTATGAGATTAAAGACGTTTCTAGTATGTATGGGAAACACACATTTATGAGATTAGGTCTGCTTCCTATTATCCAGATCTTGAATTAACCCAAAATTATTAGGTTAATGATAGTATTGCTGTACTTGCAAAGCAGTAGTAGCTCCTGAACACAAAGCTAAGAAAAACAGATAAATATAGTCTTACCTTGGGCCTACATTGAATTAGAATGTCGTATAACAAAATGGTCCTTAAAAAAAGAGAGAAAAGGAAAGAAAAGAAGAATACTTGCATTGACTTCTTGATTACATAACACTGCCAGTATATTTTTGTAGTAAAGAAGCTGGCACAATCAATATTTCCTTGGAGCACTGGTATTTCTTTCAACCAACAGAGGCTCAGTCCTGTAAATTCTACATTTCCCTCCTGAAACTGGCCCACAAAGGGAATCTTATGGAGAGAACCCACTGCAGAAAAGCACCATCAGCCCAACAATTTGGGTCCACAGCATGTAGTTTCATTTGATTCTTTCACCAGAACTTTGGCAAAAAAAGTCAGTAAAAGAAATGATGGTAATTCTCTGACTGTCATTATCTTGGGTAATGGCTATGCCTCTTTAACTTGTTATAAGACTTTGGCAGGGATGTGGCTTTCCGTGGTAAATGAGAGGCTCTCATGAGACTGGAGAAATATAAGACGATAAAAGGCCGAATTCCAGTACAGAGGAATGCTGCTATGAAGCCATGCATGGGCTGCTGTCCTAGCACAAAGAACTGTGTAGGAAGTTCAGAAAATTAAGTTGTTTAGTTTTGTATTGAGGAGCAAGAAAAGCTTTGGAATTAGGTAGGCCTATGTGGGAATTCCTGCTTTACCACTAATTAACAGGGTAACATTGGACAACTTACTTATCTTCTCTGAAGTTCTGTCTCCTAATATGTAGATGTTGAATAATAATATCTAGCTTATGCAGTTGACTCCCTGCTCAGGAGTCACCTTTGGACTGAGAGTCAAAGTTTCTAGGGACAGGCTCAGAGCAGCTGCCCTAAACCTTGCTGTGTGCAAGGTGAAGTCCAGGATTCACCTTTCATTTTCTTACTGGGCCCTCCAGCCTTTTCCATCATCATAGAGCCGTTGCTGGGGATTCATAATTGTCACTTGTGATAGAAACTAAAAATGACTATGGCAGCTTTCCTGGCACTGGGGTCTTGCGAACCTGACTTGAACAGCAGGGGCTGGAGAGGTAGGCTGTCTGGCGTTTTCCTGGGGTGCCTCATCCAGGAGCCTGGATCTAGCCTGGCCTCCTCGGAGTCACTGCCTGCACCGCTCTCCTTTGCTCCCATCACACCAAAACCTAGCATATCACTGCTGTATTCCCCTGGGCCAGCTCAAAGACATCTTAATTCTAGAATTAAGCACCCTAGCCACTATTGATTACACAGATCTACCTAAATTCTCTGCTATACAGAGAATAGAATATAAAATAATACTCTTGTGCTGGTAACTTTGTCTCCCCCACTCTGGACTGAATGTTTTACAGGGGCTCGTCTGTCATATTCACTGCCGTGTCCCTGCTACTGGAAGAAAGTCTAGCGTGGAGTGGCCCAGAGTCAGGACTTGTTGGAGGAATGAATGAATGCATCTACTAAGTCAAGGGCCAGTCTTGATTAATCACTTTTCCTCCCATGCAGATTTATACTTGAGTCATTCTTCTATGCCCTTACTGGCAATTCAATTAAGAAGCAACATGTCAAAAATATTTAGAATGCAATTTCAGAGCTTTCATGGTAAAACGTTCTATTGTTTAACTTTTAAGTCTTCAGTTCATGCTTGGGCTTTGAGGTGTACACTTTGGCTCATAATCTTAGGGACTATTTGAAGACATATAGAAATGGTACGTGTGTGTGTGTGTGTGTGTGTGTGTGTGTGTGTGTGTGTGTTGGGGGTAAGTTATAGGAATGTTAGATCATTAATTTTCTTCTTACCTCTATCAATAGGAGAAAATACTGTTTTGTCTCAGTTTCTCTGTATGAATCACAATAACATTTATGAAATCTTAATAAAGTTAGAGGATTTGTGTTTATAAACTGAGCTCAAGAAATATCATTAAGGAAAAAAAAGAAATCTTTCATTCAGAACAATAACCCTCAGCATAAAAAATGATCACAACCTTCAAGTAAACACTAGGTTGGGGAAATAAGTACATAACAAAGTTTTTGTTTATTTTTCTTGCTCAGGATTCCTGGATTTTCAATTCTTGTTGCTCTTTATGCGACAAGAATTTTTTAATGGTTCTTTTATTTCACTCACATCATCCCTTTAAAACTCTTTTTGTACATATTTTATAATGTGTGTACCAGTGTAGTAATACCTGTGTGTAAATTACCAATAAATAGACAAACAAATCTATCCTGGGTATGCATGCTCAAATGGACTTGTTAGTTGCATTCTCAATCCTGGACACAGAGTAAAAGGTGTTTACATCATTTAGAAAATCATGACTTCTGCCTGGGGGAAATAATTAAATATAATAGTACTATATTTACATATTCTATATTTATTTGAGGGTAATTTCATCTAGTATGTGTCTGCTAAATAGCAGAGTTATCCCTCAAAAAAGGTTTAGATTAAATTTAAAACTGTAGAATTTGACTGGAATATCAATACAACTTACCAAACTTTCTTCCTTTCCCTCTCTCTCTCTTGCATGCACAGACACACACACACACACACACACACACACACACACAATTGCCCAGCAGACTGGGGAGGAACGTAGGCCAGGCACGGAAGGGTTAGAACAGTATCATGGGTGCCAGGATAGCAATAGATACAAAATGTTTTAGAAGCACAGAGGGCACCTAGTCCAGTCTTAAGAGGTGAAGGAGATGTGCCAGAGGAATTAACAGTAAGAGAACCCACTTCTCAAAAGCACTAGTGAAGTTTCTGGTGTTTTCATTTTGTGGCAGGAGCAGAGACTGTATAACATTAGGTGAAAATATTCAGTTCATGTAACATTTGCAGATTAAAAAAAAAAACCTGTAGGGTTTAAAAAACAACAAAACTGAGGTTTAATTTATGTAATTCATGCGAATATTTAATGCTTGAGAGTCATCAGGAAATAGTTACCTAATATTGATATGTATACTGCATCTTTTTGGGCACATTTTTAAAATCAAAATGTGATTGGTGGATTAAAGTAGTAATTCAAAGAAGTTGCTTTTCCCAATGTTTATATGGAGGATGTCATTTTCAATAGGACACAGGGAACTATTTCTTTTTTACTTATTTTTATCTATATAAAATGTTAAGGTACTTTTTAAGAAACTTTGAATCTGAAGCTTATTTTTTTTAGTGAGAAAAAATTTAATAAAATTCAAATGTGTTTTTCAAAGGTTAAAAATAATTCCTTCTGTTCAGAAAACAAGATACATTTTCCCAAATCAATCTATGAAAGACAGAAAGGCAGGGATGGGACTCCTGCAAGAAAGCAAGTAATAAGCTTCCCTACCTCCCCATCATGTCTGCATGAAGCTCGTAAAGAGCATGAGAAGGCTGGTGCCTATAGTCAGTCTTGTGAAGATGAGAAATGGGGGAAGAACCTGCTGAAAAAGTGTACAGTAGAGTTATTTAAACGCTGTGTGTCACATTTGATACTTGGGATAAGTTAGATCGAACAGATGTTCTTCTCAGGATAAAGAGCTTATCGAAGTGTGCAGTGAAAGGTTACTGCAATTCGCTCTATAAGCCATTAATGATATTATCAGTTTGATTATTACTAATAAGCAACAATTTTTTTTGCACTTCTGTTTATGTATGATTGTCTTCCTCTTTTATTACTGGAATTACTAGCTATATAAAAGTTGTTAAATGGTTCTCTTTTTGGCTGTATAAAGTGCAGGGCATAGTTGAGTTGCAGATAACTGGCGTGTTTCTATAACCTCAGAGAAGTGGTATACAAATGTTTTGCCACTTGAAGGTTTAAAATGTGTTGCATTGAAGGTTAAAAATTTAGCTTACTGGGCTTCCCTGTTGGCGCAGTGGTTGGGAGTCTGCCTGCCGATGCAGGGGACACGGGTTTGTGCCCCGGTCCAGGAAGATCCCACATGCCACGGAGCAGCTGGGCCCGTGAGCCACGGCCGCTGAGCCTGCGCGTCTGGAGCCTGTGCTCCGCAACGGGAGAGGCCACAACAGTGAGAGGCCTGCGTACCGCAAAAAAAAAAAAAATTTAGCTTACTACTCAATTCCAGAAGGGAACATAGAGGTAATCATATTTCACTTGCATATGAATTCCATAAGCATCTCTGTGGCATTTTCAATCATTTTGCAGACAATTAACATGATGCTGTGCTTTCTCATTACAGAAATGGGATAGACTGAGAGAACTAAATCCCATGACAGAGGGGAAAAATACCATATGCAGAAATATTTGTAACCTAACTATGATTTAAACTGGATTCTTTGATAATAATGCTGGAGCCAAAGTAGTGGGAACAAGGGGAGGTGAGGGTGTTTTAGTGGGAAATAAAGACTTCGCAGCTATTCAGTTTTGTAATCCTGTTTCCGATACCTGCTCTACTTTCCTAAGCAGGTCATTTGTCCTCTCTGAACCTCATTGTTCTCATCTGTAAAATGAAGAAAAGTAATAATTACCATGCAGGGTAGTTTTAAGAAATTCAGCATGTAACAGATATTTACTGCCCTCATTATGTTTCCCCAAATTTCATTATTAACTGTTTCTTCAGGAAATGTATATAATTGGATTTATATTTCAGATTAACAGCTATCCTTTTATGAGATTGATATTAGTTTACCTGACTTTAAGGATTTGTTTGTTTTTGCTGGTGTTGATAGTCAATCCTTAGCATCAATGGGTGCTTGTTTATCATTTAACCTCATAACTCTGTGGTGGGGGAATACATTACTAATTATAGGATGAAATAAAAACTCAGTTTAATTCTAAAAATTAAATTCAGTTAAAATCTTAAAAATATTGCTACTTTTTCAGAAAGCAGATATCCAGGACTTTTTGACCAGTAAGACCCTAAGCATGACATGCAGCTCCAAGGAGGTCCGCACATGTGTCTCCTTATAGGTCTTCTGTTTCTGCTATGTTGTCAGGCAAAAAGGAAGACGTTCTGCTAATGGATGTACTTCTTTTTATTCTTGTGAGTTTTAATTTGGGTCTATATCCGAAGTTTAAGAATGTCTTGGGCTTCCCTGGTGGCTCAGTGGTTGGGAGTCCGCCTGCCGATGCAGGGGACACGGGTTCGTGCCCCGGTCCGGGAAGATCCCACATGCCGCGGAGCGGTTGGGCCCGTGAGCCATGGCCGCTGGGCCTGCGCATCCGGAGCCTGTGCTCCGCAACGGGAGAGGCCACAGCAGTGAGAGGCCCGCATACCACAAAAAAAAAAAAAAAAAAAGAATGTCTTGTTGGAAATAGAATTGTGTATTAATTCTCAGTATAGAATATTAATAGACTTGCTGCTCATTCCACCCTACTGACTTTAATAAAAACAAAAGAATCAGAACAGGAGTGCTTACTGGTTAAAAACATGTCATTTTTAACTAAGGCATATAAGGAGAGATGCGGATGGGGGCATTTACCATGGATAGGCTCTTGTGCAAGTATTGTGATTTATGATATTTAAGGACAGCTTATATACAATAGAAACATGATAAGTGGAAACATCTTTTGTTCCACAGATGGGATTTTAAGTTACTATAGTTATAATGGGTGTATAAGTGGATGCAATTATATTACAGGCAAGTTCACTTTGGAGGTAGCAGTGAATTGCTTACTAAAAGTATCACTTAGAGAGAGAAGTATAAGGTAATAGGCAGCTGCCAGTTAATCTCAAAAATGGAAATTAGGTGGGGAAAATTAGGATATGGAAGAAATTGTGAGAAATTTTTACATTATTGAGAGAGAGGAGGATAACAATAGTTACAGAGATATAGTTGAAATGGAGGTTAATTGCCATTTATTGTTGTCTGATATGAGGGTGTTGGGTGGTACAGGAGAAGGTTTAAGAAGAACATAAAAAAAAAAAAAAAAAAAGCATGAGGCAATACTTTCCAAGGCAGGTGAAAAACAAACTTTGTCTTTCAAAATGAGTGGAGTGGAGTGGAGTGAGCAAGCCTAGGAAAGACCCAGTAGGACTTAAAGTCAGGGAATCAAAGATGCAGGTAGTCTCAGCAGTGGAGAGAGACAAACAGTCTGGTGTAGAAACGGGAGGAGGAGGCAGAATCATTCACCCACTGCTCCAACACGTCTGATTGCATCCACGGGAGTTTTCCTCATGGGAACATGGTGGTAATTCTGGTTGCTGGGCTCTCATGCTTGGCCGTTGCTGCTGCCCTGAGAGGCTTATGAGGGTGGCCCAGGTAGGCTTCCCATGGATCTGGTGATACAGACTCCTAAACACCTACTGTACTTTCTTATGTGATAAATATCTCCGCTTGCAACACCTCCCATTCACTGAGGGTAACAGTGTTCTGTTATTGACAATTGAAAACAGTGCTGCAAGGTAGATTTTATCATCCTTATTTTATAATAAAGAGGACTGAAGCTCAGAGAAGTCTATTTCTCAATGTTTGCATCTAGCAAGTGATAGAGACAGGATTTTAATGGGTATGTTTAACTCCAAAGCTACTGTTCTTACCACTGCACTACACTGCATCTCCTGTGTTTTTGTGCAAAGCAAATTGGTAATTTGGAAGTGTTTTTAATGCCAGGAGCAAACGATTCAGCAGAGAATAGAAGGCAGTAAGCTTGGGAGCAGGTCATGAAGGGCTATTTATGCCATGGTTAGAGGTACTAGCCTTGCAGGTAAGGCAGCCTTGTAGACAGTGATACACTTAGGCTTCAGTGAGATCACTCTGGCCACTGATTAACTTGAGAGAAAATGAAAGGAGAGAGTGGAGCCAGGGAGGCCAGTTAGGGGGTTATTGTGATCACTGTGGAATGACCTAGGCATTCAGTGCAGTGGAGAGAAAGGGGCAGGCTCAGGAGATGTTTAGGAGTTAGACTTGACCAGATGTGGTGACTGGCAGACGTGGTGGGAGGGAGAGGAGAATATAAGGAAGAGGCAAGGTAGTGAAATGAGGTGTGAGTTGTAAAGGGAGGGTGGGAAGAGGGTCATGTTGTCCAAGCATATGTCTGAGTAGAGGTGTGTGTGGTGGGAAGGAGTGGGTGAGGGGCAGAGTTGACCTAGAAGAAGGCAGGGGACAAAGATTCTCTCTGCCTCTGAGTTTTATTTTGCTTACCCTTGTTTTAAACTTATTACAAGGGTACACCTTCCCTTTCCTAAATGAATAATGAATATTTGCTTTTCTCTTGTAATACCAGTACTCATGTATTCAGAACTTTGTGCTCCTTAGAGAAATTTCTTCTGTAAACTGATGACATGTCATATAATAATGTTATCATTATACTTTGTTCTGAATTTACTTGCCCTAATAAGCTACATAAGCATTTATTCTATTGTTTACCACACAAAATGCCAAATTACATATTCTATTAGATGAAATATTAAAGTTGAGGGCACCCGATAAAGCGCAGAATACGGCAGCATGATTTAAAAGGATGTTGCATTCCAGTACAGTACACTCGTGGAGATCTTATACTCTTCTTATCTTTGGATATTGAATTGTTTTGACAGCTGTATGCACAAGTGAGTCCTGCAGGGTTTCTGTTTAAATTAAAGCTTCCAGACCTTGTCCTGCTTGGATTGGAACGACAGGTTCACTTCAGAATTAAGCTCCTCTGCCCAGGCACGTTAATCTGCAGGTCTGGCCACCTCAGATGTCTTTCTGGAATGAAAACAGATCTTGTATAAGGCTCTGTGTGGAATCCAAATGGTTCATTTACTTTACACAAGCTTGTTTCTCAAATTGCCTTAAAATCCTTTTTCTGCTCATACCTTACACTGTGGCAATCCTAATGGAAGGTAATGGGTGACTTTCCCAGGAGGCGCTGAGGGGCTCTGCCTGTAGCCAGTCAGCAGAGCCCTTTAGTGAACTCAGAGCTTCACAGGCAGGATGTGGGTACCCGAGGGAGAGGCGTTCAGGGCTGGGAGGGGAGGAGAGGATAGGGATAAGAATGGTTTTGGAGAGGACGGTTAAAGGGATCAGCCTGACCCTGAGTGGAAGATTTATTTAGGGACTGGAAATAAGCAAGATCCTTGAATTAGTATTTATTTAGCCTTGAGAGGTAGAGAAAGAGAAATCACACCAAATATCCATTCCTACTTACAGCCGGGAGTGTAACTGCCGAGGACGGTAAACTCCCAGGTCACAGCTCTGGGCCTTTCAAAGTACGGTAACTTGAGGATTCCTGACCATGTCCATAGGAACCATGTTGAGAATTAAATGTTATGTATCATGCAGTGGTGGCACCAGCTCTCTTCAGCGATCGCCCACTAATGGCATTCAAGTTCAGAATCTTTTAAACACCATGTGGTCAAGCAAAACTAGACCAAATATAGCCCAGAGACCACCACATTCAGACCTCTGAGAGAAATGTAAGGAAAATGTCTACTTGATTTAAACTTTGGTAGAGGAGATTGGAGAACAAAGAGCTATGATTTGTTTAGATTGCTTAAATAAATGCCCTGTTAGTTTTGTCCAGATACTTGAAGTGTGGGTTCTCACGTGAGTCCTTCACATCTGCTTACTACTAGGCTTCCATTAAAGGAATAATGCCTCCTCTGTGTTTGTCCTGCAGAGGCAGCTGAGCTGGAGTCTCCTTCCATCTCTGATTTGCTGGCATTTCTGAGGAACTGTCTAAAAGTGGCCTCAGTGCCCTATGGGAGGCTCCTCCAGGTATAGGATATGGAAAACCTAAGAATATTAAGCAACTATGGTTTTATATTAAGCAGACCTTTCACGCAGCGTGTTCTGTTCCTTCTTGCAATCGAGTTTAAGCTCATTTAACAGTCTTTGAGCCTACCAGGTAGAACAAAAACCATTTGAACACCACTGTACTTGGGCACTTGATAGCTAGCTTCACCAGTCTTATTATCCTGAAAATACGAGTCTAATTATAACAGATGAAAGCTTGAATAATCGTGTCTTAAAATAAATTGGGTTGAAAGGAATGGGAAATTACTCTTGCTGATGCTGTTGTTGCAAGTAAACTTCCGTGGGCCTGTAGGTTTTCAGGCCTTTGGAGGCCTGCCTCATTGAAAATACATTAAGCGCACACTCAGTAGTTGCCAGTAAGTTGAATGCAGTTCCTTTTTGATAATTGTTTTGCCACCTTTCTTGATGATCTTTGTTGAGACTGATAATCTAGAACCCAGAAAGAATGAGAGACAGAACCTGGCAACCCAAATGGATTATTTCACTCAAAAATAGACTACAGGGGCTTCCCTGGTTGGCGCAGTGGTTGAGAGTCCGCCTGCCGATGCAGGGGACACGGGTTCGTGCCCTGGTCCGGGAAGATACCACATGCCGCGGAGCGGCTGGGCCCGTGAGCCATGGCCGCTGAGCCTGCGCGTCTGGAGCCTGTGCTCCGCAACAGGAGAGGCCACAACAGTGAGAGGCCCGTGTACCGCAAAAAAAAAAAATAGGTTACAGATTTATTTCGGCATTTACCTTATTTTCCTTCAAATTTCTGTCTCTTCTTCTGTCCTTTAGTCTACAAGTAAAAAGAAAAATAAAACCTACATGTAGGTCATCTATTACTTTCCCTTAGCTTACATTTATAAATATAGCTTGATTTCATTCCGTTTGAAAGTGCCACATGTGTACAGATGAAGAAAGGAATGAATTTTGTCCAAAGGGGAGTGGATGATTACTACACTATGCCCAGAAGAGACTGGGGATTTTTTTGTTTTACCAAGAGTTGTTTTCAAACACATGATGCTTTGTTTCCAGTGAACCTCTTCCTTCCTCTTGCTTAAGAACCATCTAGCTTTAATTTGAAATTCCACTTTGGCTCAAGTATTCATAGTTTGGAATATTAATAACCAATAAATGTGGTATTCCAAACACCAACTCTAATGCATACTGGGATTTAGGAAACTTCAGGTTTCCCCATCCTCCCAGTCTCCCTAATACTGCTGTCTAGGTTACCAGTGTAAATGTTCAAATATGACTTATGTGCCTTCAAGATGCAGAGGCATGCCTGTTCTGATGCTGCTAGCTCCCTCTCTGATGAGTAGTTTGCCATGTCACTTTTCCCTTGCCACAAGCATGGGACCAGAGAGCCAACTTCCAATCTGACCTGCCATATGCCTTGGCGCAATAACTCTGCCCAATGTGACTAGTTGAACCAAATGGATTCCCTCTCGTGGAGAGTTAAACTAGACTCAAAGAGAATTTCAGTCTGTACCTGCAGAAGCTGAGGAAGTAAACGCTGGGAGTGGCCGAGGTCAGGGCCTTCCTTCAACTGGGGAGCATAGAATATCTGCTGCCTGAGTGGGGTCTTCTGTCCCCAGACTGCCTTTGACTCAGGTTAGTCTAAGCAACGCGGCAAGGAGAGTGGGGTCCTCTCTACAAAGAGTGACTACCTGTACAGCAGGAATGCACTGCATTGCTTTTTTAAATTAATTTTAATTACATTTTATTTTTTTTTAACAACTTTATTGGAGTTTAGTTGCTTTACAATGTTGTGTTAGTCTCTGCTGTATACCAAAGTGAATCAGCTATACGTATACATCTATCCCCATATCCCCTCCCTCTTGCGTCTCCCTCCCACCTCCCTATCCCATCCTTCTAGGTGGTCACAAAGCACCGAGCTGATCTCCCTGTGCTATACAGCTGCTTGCCACTAGCTATCTGTTTTATGTTTCGTAGTGTATATATGTCAATGCTATTCTCACTTCGTCCCAGCTTACCCTTCCCCCTCCCCCTGTCCTCAAGTCCATTCTCTACATCTGCGTCTTTACTGCTGTCCTTCCCCTAAGTTCATCAGAACAGCTTTTTGTTTGTTTGTTCGTTTTTTAAGATTCCATATATATGTGTTAGCATATGGTATTTGTTTTTCTCTCTCTGACTTACTTCACTCTGTATGACAGACTCTAGGTCCATCCACCTCACTACAAATAACTCAATTTCATTTCTTTTTATGGCTGAGTAATATTCCATTGTATATATGTGCCACATCTTCTTTATCCATTCATCTGTTGATGGACACTTAGGTTGCTTCCAAGTCCTGGCTATTGTAAATAGTGCCGCAGTGAACATTGTGGTACATGATCTTTTTGAATTATGGTTTTCTCAGGGTATGTGCCCAGTAATGGGATTGCTGGGTTGTATGGTAGTTCTATTTTTAGCTTTTTAAGCAACGTCCATACTGTTCTCCATAGTGGCTGTATGAATTTACATTCCCACCAACAGTGCAAGAGGCTTCCCTTTTCTCCACACCCTCAACAGCATTTATTGTTTGAAGATTTTTTGATGATGGCCATTCTGACCTGTGTGAGGTGATACCTCATTGTGGTTTTGATTTTCATTTCTCTAATGATTAGTGATGTTGAGCGTACTTTCATGTGTTTGTTGGCAATCTGTACATCTTTGGAGAAATGTCTATTTAGGTCTTCTGCCCATTTTTGGATTGTTTCTTTTGTTTTTTGATATTGAGCTACATAACATGAGCTGCTTGTATATTTTGGAGATTAATCCTTTGTCAGTTGCTTCGTTTGCAAATACTTTCTCCCACTCTGAGGGCTGTCTTTTGGTCTTCTTTATGGTTTCCTTTGCTGTGCAAAAGCTTTTAAGTTTCATTAGGTCCCATTTGTTTACTTTTATTTCCATTTCTCTAGGAGGTGGTTCAAAAGGGATCTTGCTGTGATTTATGTCATAGAGTGTTCTTCCTATGTTTTCCTCTAAGAGTTTTTTAGTGTCAGGCCTTTCATTTAGGTTTTTAATCCATTTTGAGTTTATTTTAGTGTATGGTGTTGGGGAGTGTTCTAATTTCATTCTTCTACATGTAACTGTCCAGTTTTCCCAGCACCACTTATTAAAGAGGCTGTCTTTTCTCCATTGTATTTTCTTGCCTCCTTTATCAAAGATAAGGTGACCATATGTGCATGGGTTTACCTCTGGGCTTTCTACCCTGTTCCATTGATCTACGTTTCTGTTTTTGTGCCAGTACCATACTGTCTTGATTACTGTAGCTTTGTAGTATACTCTGAAGTCAGGGAGCCTGATTCTCCAGCTCCATTTTTCTTTCTCAAGATTGATTTGGCTATTTGGGGTCTTCTGTGTTTCCATACAAACTGTAAATTTTTTATTCTAGTTCTGCGAGAAATGCAGTTGGTAGTTTGATAGGGATTGCCTTGAATCTGTAGATTGCTTTGGGTAGTATAGTCATTTTCACAATGTTGATTCTTCCAATCCAAGAACATGGTATATATCTCCGTCTGTTTGTATTGTCTTTAATTTCCTTCATCAGTGTCTTATAGTTTTCTGCATACAGGTCTTTTGTCTCCTTAGGTAGGTTTATTCCTAGATATTTTATTCTTTTTGTTGCAATGGTAAGTGGGAGTGTTTCCTTAATTTCTCTTTCAGATTTTTCATCATTAGTGTATAGGAATGCAAGAGATTTCTGTGCATTAATTTTGTATCCTGCTACTTTACCAAATTCATTGATTAGCTCTACTAGTTTTCTGGTAGCATCTTTAGGAATCTCTGTGTATAGTATCTTGTCATCTGCAAACAGGGACAGTATTACTTCTGTTTTCTGATTTGGATTCCTTTTATTTCTTTTTCGTCTCTGATTGCTATGGCTAAAACTTCCAAAACTATGTTGAATAATAGTGGTGAGAGTGGGCAGCCTTGTCTTGTTCCTGATCTTAGGGGAAATGGTTTCAGTTTTTCACCATTGAGAACGATGTTGGCTGTGGGTTTGTTATATACGGCCTTTATTTTGTTGAGGTAAGTTCCCTCTGTGACTACTTTCTGGAGAGTTTTTATCGTAAATCGGTGTTGAATTTTGTTGGAAGTTCTTTCTGCATCTATTGAAATGATCATATGTTTTTGTTTTTGTTTTTGTTTTTGTTTTTGCGGTACACAGGCCTCTCACTGTTGTGACCTCTCCTGTCGTGGAGTAAGAGGCTCCGGACTCACAGGCTCAGCGGCCATGGCTCACGGGCCTAGCCGCTCCACAGCATGTGGGATCTTCCCAGACTGGGGCATGAACCCGTGTCCCCTGCATCGGCAGGCAGACTCTCAACCACTGCACCACCAGGGAAGCCGGATCATATGTTTTTTATCCTTCAGTTTGTTAATATGGTGTATCACATTGATTGATTTGCGTATGTTGAAGAATTCTTGCCTTCCTGGGGTAAACCCCACTTGATCATGGTGTATGATCCTTTTAATGTGCTGTTGGATTCTGTTTGCTAGTATTTTGTTGAGGATTTTTGCATCTGTGTTCATCAGTGATACTATCTGTAGTTTTCAGTTTTGGGGCATCTTTTTCTGGTTTTGGTATCAGGGTGACGGTGGCCTCGTAGAATGAGTTTGGGAGTGTTCCTCCCTCTCGTATATTCTGGAAGAGTTTGAGAAGGATAGGTTTTAGCTCTTCTCCAAATGTTTGATAGAATTTGCCTGTGAAGCCATCTAGTCCTGGGCTTTTGTTTATTGGAAGATTTTTAATCACTGTTTCAATTTCAGTGCTTGTGATTGGTCTGTTTATGTTTTCTTTTTCTTTCTGGTTCCGTCTTGGAAGGTTGTGCTTTTCTAAGAATTTGTCTGTTTCTTCCAGTTTATCCATTTTATTGGCATATAGTTGCTTTTAGCAATCTCTCATGATCCTTTGTATTTCTGCAGTGTCAGTTGCTACTTCTTCTTTTTCATTTCTAATTCTATTGATTTGAGTCTTTTCCCTTTTTTTCATGATGAGTTTGGCTAGTGGTTTATTAATTTTGTGTATCTTCTGAAAGAACCAGCTTTTAGTTTTATTGATCTTTGCTACTGTTTCCTTTATTTCTTTTTCATTTATTTCTGATCTGATCTTCATGATTTCTTTTCTTCTGCTCCCTTTGCTTTTTTTTGTTTGTTTGTTTGTTCTTTTTTCTCTAATTGCTTTAGGCGTAAGGTTAGGTTGTTTATTAGAAATTTTTCTTGTTTCTTGGGGTAGGATTGTGCATTGCTTTTCTTAAGAGGTGTGAGCCTGCCTATGGCAGGGATGATAATGGTCAGGCTGTGGCCCCCAAAATGTAAGTATCTATGTGTATCTGTAACAGAGATGACATAGCATTATTTGCTACTCTAGTTTTCTTCATTTCTTCCTTGTGAGTAGATTGCACTATCCATTCCAACTTCTTTTGTGGCTAAATTCATCATATCTTAGTATGGTCAGAGTGATCAGCAAAAAACAAAATTCCTTTGTTAATACAAGGTTGACGTCTATTTTTTTAATAGGTGAATCCTTAGAGTCATTGCCTCATTCAGCAAGACCTTCCATGTGCCTCCAACTGTGCTGGGCATTAAGAATAGAAAAATAAGTGAGACAGAATCTAGTCTGCTTAGTAACAAAATATCTCAATATGTGCTGAGTATTCAGATGTGAGATTTGAAGAATGTAATCGAAGAAGGTAATCTGGATGCTTAGAGGTGGGGCTGGGGTAGCAGTGAAGTTTCCCAGGGACGATGATGTTTAATTAGAGCTTTGAAGAATAAATGCAGATTTCCATACACACAGGGAATAGAGTTAGGGCTCCTATTTTGGGGTTAATGGAGCAGATATGAACTTTTAGTCCACATCTACCCAAAACTAAATGCAAAATTATATTTACGTGTATATATGTTATAAGTCTATATGTGTAGTGTGTGTGTATCTGTAGAAGGTCTGTAATTTATATCAGATTTTCAATTCTTATACAAAACATTTTTAAAACCATTTTGTAAAAATTGAGTGTTTTAACTCCATCATGAGAAATGTATGCATCAGCATCAGAGGATAAAGCATCTGAAATGGGTCAGTCTCTGGTGCTGCTGGGCCAGACAGCAGCACATACAGCTACTTATTAGGGAATGAAATAAATAATAACTCTGTGCAGTATATGGAACATGTTTACGAAACCATGCCAAGGCTTTTTTGTAGGCACTGAATACACAGAGAAATGAACAAAAGCAGTTAGAAGTTGATCAGTGGATCTTCTTACCCTTGCACACCCCAACTCCAACTCTTCAACATGTACAAAACTAGCCTGAATGGCTTTTTTGAACTATTTGTCTCAGCACTTTATTCATCCTCCGAGGTTTGTGACTGCAAATATGTAATAATTTTCTTTAGATGATCCTTCTCCTTTGTCAGCAGAACAAAGGACATGTAACAAAGGAATTAAAACTATATAAGCACTTCCTATAAAGGAACTTTTGCATGAGTAGTCAGTCTTCTGTTTCCCGTAATCGTTTTTTCCCCCGAATCCCAGTGAGAACTCCTAATTTACTGAAGTAAAACTATTATACATTTTAGGTTCTATAGTTTTCAAATGAAAAAAAAAAATCAACCAATGGCCAATATTAAAAAAGAAGGTAATTGGGATCTGGTCAGCGTTAAAGGGGAGGTTAGCGATGTCAAATCTGAAAGGTCAAACAAGTGCTGTTTATTTATTAACACACAACAAGAAAATGCCCTTCTAAGAACCAGAGTTTGTCTACTCGACAAACACAAAAAATACTTGCTAATTGTTGGCCAATGAGTTGTAAACTTTTTAAATGGCTAAATTTATCTTTAGTTAACCAGACAAATTTTTCTCAAAAGACAGCTAATACTCAATTATAAATGAAGGTTCAGTGGAAGTAGCTATTATATCACTGCTTACACATGGTTTAACCATTTGAACCATTATTTTTCAAAGTATACTATCATTTCAAAATTTTTTATACTGTTATTTCAGAATACACTGTTAAAGTTATTCAAGTCTCATTAGCTGTCACTTTGTAAATGTATTTCCTCCTGATGCTGTTTGTCTCTCAGAGATCTATTAATTATGCCTCATGGTAGATAAGGGAATTGTCCTGAAAAGAAAATACTTCTGATAAAGGTATATGATATACATCCAGATAATTGCCTACTCTTCTAGTAGTTAGCAGCCAAATAAACAAAATTAGCATATCTAGAGTTTTTGGTTTAACATAATTTTTTTTTTTTTTTTTTTTTCTGAGGTATGTGGGCCTCTCACTGTTGTGGCCTCTCCCATTGCGGAGCACAGGCTCCGGACGTGCAGGCCCAGCGGCCATGGTTGATGGGCCCAGCCGCTCCATGGCATATGGGATCCTCCCGGACCAGGGCACGAACCCGCGTCCCCTGCATCGGCAGGTGGACTCTCAACCACTGCGCCACCAGGGAAGCCCCTAACATAATATTTTTTATTCAGCTCAGATTTCTTCTTTCTAAGATGAATCTTTTAAAACAGTGTGATCAAGAAGAATCATGGGCTTTAGTGTCAATGAGACCAGATTTCAATTTCTCCTTCCTAAATATCTTTGAATGTGATTTATATTTTTATAAGACAAGGATAGTAGCAGGTATTTTACACAGTCATGAGGCTTAAATGCATAACATATGTGAGTAAACTCAGCTCGATAAATGGAACACAGTGGGCACTCAATAAATGTGAGTGTCTCAGAGTCTACAGGGGCAAATTTCTGGGATGTTTACTGATGTCTCTGGCCTACTGGCTTGCACGCAAATAGGCAATTAAGAAATACTGAACTGCTTGCAGGCTCACAGCCTCTTGGCACTGGCTGCAGCCAAATCTCTAGCCGAAGATTTTCACTGGCCGCAAAGAGATGTGAAATCTGTCATCCTAGTTTTCTCTCATAGCCAGGCGAGGTCAATATACTGAAGGACAAAAAAGTGGAAAACAAATTAAAGAAGTTAACATGTCCTTCAGGAAGGTGGCAAAAAGAATGGAGTATGTTCCAGTGTTTTCCCAGGCTTCGGGGGTTGAGAGGTGGATAGAGGGCAGCTGACTTTTTTGGTGTTCTCAAAGAGCTTTATTGGCAACAGGATAAGACCCCTGTTGAGAAGGTGGCAGAGCAAAATAATCCACCAGCATTAATCACGCCATTTTCATGTCTCCACGTCTGCAAGCTCACTTATTTAAAAACGGGGAGTTTCAAGAGCCTGTGGAGCTGCCATGTTTGATGAAGGGGAAGGAATTATTCTTAAGGGAAAGTGAGGGATTTTAATGACACACTGAAGCTCAGTTACCCTATCTGTTGGTGGTGCAGAACTGGACCTAGAGATGATGGTCAGAGCGAAAATAAAGGGGAGGCCATTCAGTGCAGAGTGTCACTGAGGAATGGACACTACAGATAATAACAGCCAAGCCTTAATGGACGCTCACTATATGCCAGATAACACTTTAATTGTGCTGTCTTGTTTGGACCTCATAGCAACCTATGTGGTTACAAATATTCTCATTTTTATAAATGAGGAAACTGAGGCCAAGAAAGGTAAGAAACTTGTCTTGATGGTCACACTGTTAGTGAGTGGGAGAGTCTGGATTCAAATGCCACCATACTGATCCCAGAGTTCAGCCACATTAACTCTTTTAGGAAGAGCCCTGTATGTGTTGGCAGTCAGAACGCACACAGATGCGTGAAGTGGGCTGTGAGTCACCTAGGGACACCCGTGATTAACAGCACCTGGTCACTGAGCTGCTTTCTAAAGTGGAGAGTTCCCATTACCTGCAGGGTGTTGGTTTGTTGAATGAGAACTTGGGTCTGGGCCCAGAGCAGAACTGCTTGAAATAATACAACAGCGCGTACTGGCGTCCCTTCTTCTCTGAACTGTCTCCAGGAAGTGTTCTGCCTCTCGGAGGAGCAAATGTTGAACAAACGGTTTGAAAGCACACCAAATTATTATCCTGCCCTAAGCATGAAATTACTCACCTTCCCTGGGTGGCTGTCTGTGTTGGTCTGATATTGAACTGGGTCAGGATGTCTGATAACTAGTCATGACTATTGGGCCAAAAGCTCTAGCAGTTTGGAGGAGAAGCCCATGTATGTAAAGTATCCATTAGGCTCATAAGTTCAGAGTGGCTGTGTTTCATGCTCAGAACCATTTGCTCAATGATAACCCATGAGCTGGAAAGCTGAACACTCATGGTTTTCAGTAGCATTCACTACACTATTTTTCCAGAGACATGAAGTCCTATAGGACTCTTTGTGAACTACTGTTACCCCAAACAGCTATCACTAGTATGCCAACACTTGTAACATCTATTCTGGAGATTCTGATAACTCTATTAGATGCTATAATTATGTTCATTTATACTGCTTTTGATAGGTTGGACAGAGAAATATTGTACAGAATAAGTAAAAGTGACATTCACTCTGGCTTTGGCACCGGCATTCCCTTTTATGTGCTTATTTCTCCAAGTAATCTAAATAAATTCACCTGCTTCCCCCACCCCCCAGAAAATAGTGTAACTATTATGAAATCTTAACGGGATAAATAATACCTTTCAGCACCTCCTGCTTTGTATGAAATGTAGCTTGGGGAACTGAAATTGCCTATGAGATCTCAAGTCAATAAAGTAATGAAAGGAAGATGGACCTTTAAAAATGTCTTTAGTTTCTTAATCCCATTCCTTACCATTTGTCTTCAGTTATATTTATATTAAAATAACATGCCACTTTTCCATCTCGCTATATTTATTTATTTTTTGGCCACGCTACATGGCTTGCGGGATCTTAGTTCCTCACCAGGGTTTGAACCCGTGCCCTCTGCAGTGGTGTCCTAACTACTGGACCGCCAGGTAATTCCCCCATTTCATAATATGTAAAAAACAAAAAAAACCCACCACCACCAACATGAATTTGAAAAGATCAACAGGATCCATCTCTAGGAGAGGCAGTATCCAAACCACGTGCCAGGTAGACTTCCCTTCTCACAAAAGATCAGCGCTGACAGTAGGTAAAATCAAGCGCAGGAACAAGAGAATTCAGTCAAGAGCTGAAGATCATGTCAGAAAGGAAAGAAATAAGACAAAATGTTCCAATTCCAGTGAAATTTGCTGCTAAGATTTTTATATGAAGAGAAAAGCCTTCTTAATAGAAAAAATATATATATTTCAGGAGTTAAAACCCTAGATGAGTAGGTGGTCATTTGATGATAAAGAGAGGCTATGGCTGTGTTTATTGTTTATGAAGGTCAAGAACAAGTTTTCCTGGTTAGGAAGCTTTCACTTTAAAGTCCCCACAACGTTGACCTAAATAACGAGGCTATTTATTTTCTCACATGACAATGAGGAGTCCTGAGTTGGGTCACCTCCAAGGTTGCTTAACTCAGTGCCTCACGTTCTGCCATCCTCTGAGCTTTCTATGCAAAATCTAGACAGACTTTCTAGGAGAAGAGAGATTATCTTACAATTACTGTGAGGGGACTTTACCTAAGTATCATCAACTTTCCTGTTGTAGGTTCCTTAATTCCTGAATGTTGATGTCCTGATATCTCTTAGTGATCTCTACCCTGGGTGGGGGGTAGGGAGGAAGACCTGAAGTATATTTAAATTATGTACCCCATAGACTGTCAGTTTTAATTTGTAACAAATATATTTACTATTTTTTCTCTGTAAATAAATAAGACCCTTAACTTAACTGACTTTACCGGATGATGAACTATACAAATGATTAATGTTTTTGTGGAATGTATACAATTTTATTGCTTATACCAATTAACTAAAGATTCAAATATTTTAAGAAAGTAATGGGTAGTATTATAAGAGTCACACTTGATGTTTAAGGGTAAAATTATGGCACTGAGAGCTTTTAATCATCCAGAAAATCTGCTCAAACAGAACAATATTTCATAGAACTAGAATTTTCTATACTAGGGACAGCACCCAGAGCTTTTTTGATTCTGTCTTTCCAGTGTGTTCTCTTGACCACAGAGATAATTAAAGGGGCTTTGCCAATTAAATATAAATATATTAACACAAGAATTTCATCCAAAAATTGTTCTGTTTATTTTTTGTGTATGCATTAAAGTTAGCTTTTGAAGCTAAACTGAAATATAAAATTTAACTACTATAGGTTGATTTAGCCTACTATAAGTTAGCTTTGCGACCAGAAAGTGTACCCCAATGAAGGTTTAAGCTTCTGTGAAAAACAAAGAAATAGAATAGACCCTGCAAATACATTTGGGGTAGATAAGAACTGGTGTCCATTGCTGGTGTCCAAGCAACACTAACCCAACTGCTAAAGAAGAAACTCATATTGATGTTTTCTTTCTAATTGTGAAGTAATTGTGCTGGCCACTGATAGAATTAGGCTAGTGATACAAGTAGCTTGAATGAGGAACAGGATTAACAAACGGTGTTTTCAATTAGAGAAACTATTTGACTAATTGAAAAGTGAAGAGTGGGTGACTAGTTAGCCGCTGCTGGTTCTCTGGGTTAAAAAGAAATACTTTTGCCTGTCTTTTGACTCTCTGTTTTTAGATGTTATATAATTTCAGATAGAAGTCACCTTGCATTTGTATAAACTCTCCTGCCACTGCTCAACCAGTTATGAGCAGAAAATGTGAGAATATACAAGATAGTGCTGTTATGACAGTACCGTATGTAACGATGATTTTGTCTGGGGGATTTCTATTTTCTGTGCTGGTTTTGCATGTGTGTGATTTTTCTAAAATGTCTACCATGACTATTTTCTAATAAGAAAAATACACGTATGCATTTTAAAAGAAGAATAGTCTTTACCATACCATACATAAAAATAATTCCAGGTGTATTTAAGACTGAACAAACCAACCCCAAACCTCCAATGTTGTATAATAAAAAAGAAAACAAGACTGATATTTTAATAAGCCCAAAGGAAAAAAGAGTAGAAAGAGTTCCAGTGATAATAAATTTGAAGATCAAATATAATAAACATGTAAAATGATTCTTGAGGTCAGGGTAATTTTTAAATTTACAAAATGAAATCATTTTTTGTCTATCAGATTGGCATTACAAAACTGGCTCTGCATTTAGGAAAAAGAGCCACCCATATAGTGTTGGAAGGAATGTAAACTGCAATTAACGCTTTTTTCTGGAGTACACTTGGAGAGTACCCATGACAATTTTATGTGTATACATCTTGGGACAGCAGTTTTACTTCCAGGTGCCTCTCCTAGGGATTTACTTGCGTAAATGTGCCGTTTTGCAAGTGAAAGGATATGCCCATTATCCAGTTTTTCAGTGGACACAATGAGAATACACTATGTGGCAAGCACTTTTCTCATAAAGGATACACTGGAGGATGCCAGAGAAAGGTCTTATTTACAGCAAGGGGAGACAGTAAACACACATGAACAAACACATGATCGAGATCATTTCAGAGAGTGATGAGTACTAGGAATGAAATAAACAAAGAAGATACAGCTGACCAAGGATAAATTAGGTTATTTAGATCAAGAGTTCTAGAAAGTCCTCACGAAGTGGCCTATGAGCTGAGAAGTGAGGAGGCAGGAGGAGCGCCACGCCAAGGCCTTGGGACAGGGCACCGCGCATAGAGGCGCAGCGCTGCCAAAGACCAAGAACAGAAGCAGAGTCTCTGGCACTGATTTGAGGTTACGGAGGAAAACGGACTCCAAATTGCATAGAACCCTTAGGCTGCAGCAAAAACTTTGAAGCTTAAATGTATTGTTTAATTTTGAAACATTGAACAATTAGGGGGAAAAAAAATCAACATTCGTCAATAGGGGAATGGTTAAATTATTAAATAAAGTCACTGTAAAATACCATCTAGATGTTTAATAAGTGGGGAAGCTCTGTGTTTATTGACACTGAGCAATGTAAATCATGTTATTAAGTGGAAAAGCATGTTGCAGAACACTGAATATAATACATCATTAAAAATATATCAAAATACACACAGAGAAAGATCTGGAAGCTACACTGAAATTCTGTATTGGTAAAGGTAATGTGGAACTGAGTGGTGGTGAAAGGGGACTTTGATTTTTATTTTGTACACATATATTGACAAAGAAAACAGATTTATATTCTTAAAAAATGCCTTTGGGCTTATAGTTTCTTTTGCCTTGCATGGTTACCTTATGGAGTAAAAGCATTAGATTGCGTTCTGCAAACTGATGACCAATTATCATATTCTTATTGTGTGTGTTTTCCACAGATGACTTCATGTCTGAACTCTTGTTCATTTTTGGAATTTAAGCCTTTCCTCCAGCTTCCTGACCCTCTTTGCATCCCCCAGCCATGTCAGTCACGCAGCCATTTTTTAATATAAGTTTCAGAACACATCAGAGAGGGCCCAATTCCTTGCATGTTAAGGTAATCCTTTAAAGGTTGCTCTCTAACCAATGTGAGCTTTCAAGATAAGGTCCTGAGAGTGGGGCTTTCTTCATTTGAAAGAGTATTTTGAGAGCCTTCTTTGATGTTTGAAACCCCTTTTTTTCTGGCCTCCTACTTGCCAAAGTACATGCCTTTTTAATTTGGGGAACATTTATTATAACCCAAGAAAGATTTGGAATTTCTTTTGTTTGAACATTACTGTGGGATTTGAAAAGACAGGTTTCTATGTTATGAAACTGATGGCAACTCTAGAAATTCAGTTTAAAAAATAGTCCAATTAAAAGGTCAGTGATGAAGATGACAGAGGAAATTGTTCTGATATTGTTTTACAGAGCAGTGCTCTAGCAAAATGTTCATCATGATTGTTCTTGGAGACATACAACTCCAGTTGTTTGTATTCTTGAATCACACCTGTGAAAGTTTGCATATGCATAGTATTGTCAGGCTGGGATTTGCTTTTACCCTGCTTAAAAACTGATAAGTTAGCCTGCTGCTGCTTCAGACTGCTGGCAGAAGACATGAGATGCTTGGGCCAAAGGCAAAGCCTACATAGCACTCAGCACAAGCAGCCGCTGGTCTGAGTCAGTGCCTCATACACCCAGGTCCCATGGCAGTGAGATGATGGGCTCAGGTGGATGCTACACATGGAGTGGATTTGTACCACAGCTGAAGACACTGAGCTGGGGGAATCCACTGCTGATGGAGCAAACAGTAAGCAAGCCTGCTTTTTCTCCACGGGAAACATTGCCTTGTCTTTTAAGGTTACCATTTACATGCGAAAGCCTGATAAATGGCTTGGGTAGAAAGTGGAGAGAGCCTTGCAGTCTTGGCACACCCAGCAAGAGGCCAAGAGGACTCTTTACCAGCAAGAATGTAATTTTATATCATGATATTTAAGAACATATAATTATGTTAATATACATATGCATGATACATATGCATTTTAAATAGTCTTTTAAAAATATTTTTTAGAAATACATGGGATAACAGTAAACAATGGTGATACCTTTCCAGTTTCCTAAAAAAATAGAATGTAGCATAAAAATGAAAGAAGCTGCTATCCCATTGTCATTTGTCTTGTGCTGTCAAGTTTACTGCAACTAAGTATGGAAGAATAAACAGAATTTCCAAATAGGTATATTTATTAGCTACTAACTGGAGGTACATTAAAATATAGTCTGCCTTGAAGATATATGGGTTTATATCGAAGACATATAAAACGAGGGTTGGTGGTAAGTCAGAATTTCAGCTTCAATATAGAAACCAGATTGAATTAAAACAGCATAAAAGGACTTTCAGAAGGGGGTTTTTCACAACACACTTTGAATTGTCTCTGCAGGGCACTGATAGGGGTATGTGTGTGGGCCGGGGTCCAAAGGAACAGACTGCCACTGTGGGGTACTGGTTGGCTAGAGTACTTGAAGTCAGTGGAAACCATTTTTGTAGAAAAATCATTTTAATTCTGAGCAAGGAAAATTTTCATCGAATAATGTTTACACAGGGTTAGAGGTGGCTTGCCTGTGGGCTTGACCACCCTGAGCACTCATTTGAATATGAATCTGCCACTTTCTACTATTTTTCCCATTACTTAAAATATACTTCAAATTAGTCTAATTCATGACAGTACTTTCTTCTATCTTAAAAGGAAGAAAGATAAAATTGATAAAAACATTTTAGGTTTAGGTAGAATTTATTTTTATTTTTATTAAATTTTAACTTGAATAGAATTATATTGCAGTTATTTTAAATGACCCTTGTTTCTGATTGTTAAACTCCTCCCTCCCCCCAGTATCTCAATGCTTTATTATTACTTTCTTAAAGATAGGTAAGCATTATAATATTTTGAGTTATGGAAATGTGTTTTATAAGTACCATATAGTAAATTCTAAAATTTATGGCATATAACTTTTAAAGCACACATCTTATGTAGTGCAGGGAAAAAAAAAGAAAGAAAACATTCAAGAGATGATTTGATTTTTCATGAATTAAACTTAGACCTGTTGAGTCAACTTACAAACTGACAAACAGAAGAAACAGCGTGTTCTTTGAGGCTTCATAATTTATCTACCAAACTGTAATTTTATAAATGAATATCCTTTTGATGCTTCCCTTTGGAACACTGCAAGATTTATTTGGCAAAATGTTTTTGGATCTTTTACTTTTAAACATTTATCACATGCAGTGTAGCATATGAGTGATTCATCGCTGAAAACTTGTGAGTTGCACAGTTCCCCTTTTTCATAATTTATATAAGTGCTTTCCATGTTATCAGGGTGGAATTGTAGTTTCCACCTCTCATTATTTGGCCTTTATTTGTTATTAGGTCTTCAACAGTTTCCCCTAGAATGTTATATTTAATGACCTCGGGGTTCAATTTGATACCAGGCTACAGTTGCTCACAGAGATTGGAAGTACATGAGCAAATAGGATTCTTGACATATTAATACTATAAATTTCCCCTGATTTTCTTTAATAAAAAACTTAAACCTAATTTGAATAAAATATCCAACCCATGCACACTGCTACCAAATCAATATGACTTTGGACAAATAAAGAACAGGCAAGAAAACTTCCCTGTGTCTTTGTCCATCTGTCTGTGTGTATTAGTCTGCTCAGGCTGCTGTAACAAAATACCATGGGCCAGATGGTTTAAACAGCAGATATTTATTTCTCACAATTCTGGAAGTTGAAAGTCCAAGATCAAGGTGCTGTCAGACTCAGCTCTTGGTGAGGGGCCCTGACTTGCAGACAGCCACCTTCTCACTGTGTCCTCACATGGCCCCGAGAAAGAGCAATCTCCCTCTCTTCTTCTTCTTGTAAAGCCATTAATTCCATCATGAGGACTACACTCTCATGACTTCATCTAATCCTAATTACCCTAAGGCCCTATCACATTGGGGTCGGGGCTTCAACATATGAATTTTGGGAGAACATAATTTAGTCGATAACCTCTCTCTCCACTCTTTCATCCCTAATCAGTTCTAAATACAAAGCCAATTTATGAAGTAAAAATGTAACCATATCAACTTGACTTATTTATAAGTTATACTTTCCTCACTAGTGAAGGGAATTTCTTCCCAGCTAATAAGATGGATTATCTTGTTTTACTGCCAACATCAAAAGCACTGGATGAGGTGCCAAAGTTTCTGATGAGAATATTTCACTTAAGATGAAAGAAACTTCTAAAATGCTAGGACTTTGGTTTTATTTTCCATTCTAATTTTCACTAAATCTTAAAGCTGTCAAAAAATTAAATTGGAAGACTCATCATTTATCAGTGCTGTCTTTCAAAAGCTAGTTCCTTTTCCCTTTCTTTTTTTCACCAATATGCCCCACAACCAGCAAAAACAAAGTTACAGAACCACTCAGCTCAGTAACTTACTTTGAGCAGAGTTCCAGCATTAAGCATTGGCTCATGGTGTGCTGAGGAAGCATGAAAGTACACAGATGAAAGAGCAGCAAGAGCTTCGAGAGAGCCTGATCATGAGCAGTGTTTTCCTTTGGCTTCTTGGCCTCTGTGAAAGATTTCTGGTTTACATGGTGTCATGCTATTGGATTTCTTTTAAAGAACAAGTAACTTCTTCCTTTAAATGCTATTCTTAGGATTCAAAAAAGAGGAAAGGGTATCTACCTGGAACTAAGGACTGGAGAGATGCTTTATAGGAAATTACAGAACACAACTACATAAACGTTAAAATTATTTTGAGAGGAAATCCTCTCTCCTTTAAATGCCATTAATTTGTTTACCATTTACTTTCAAAGGAAACTGAATGAATGCAAATATTAGGGAATACATATGTAAATGAAGCATTTTTCCAAGTACATGATCCACAGGAATGTTAGGAATTGTTTAAGAATACCTTATTGGAAAGCTAAAAACTGAGCATGGCAGGTCAGAATAATGAAAACATAAATTGACCATAATTTGCACTATTGGAAATAACAGTTTTCAGTTTTGTTTTATTTTTAAAGTAATGGAGCAAAGAGAAAGAAGAAATCAACCTTTATTTCCTACTTATGCCAGATGCCATGTATATGCATTATGTTTAGCCAGATTTTAATAAGTGAAAACATAATTAAATAGTGAAAATAGGGAAAGTCATTAAGTGCTGTATGACATAGAAGGAACTAGAAATCTGACAGTTTAGAAAATATTCTGAAAAATAATACTTCATGATGTATTTTTAAAGCAGTTATGAAGATTCTTAAATCATTGTTTCCCAAAGCATGTTCTATGGTGTATTTGTTCTGTAGGCTATTGATGGGTTCTGTGAAAAGAGGATGCTATAGTGAAGTGAGTTTAGGAAACGCTTAATGAAGCATGTATGTTTACAGTAGGACGTTTCCAGTGCTAGTATTTGGGTAATACCTATTGTCCACGTAATAATCAATGCTTCTTAAACCTGTTTGGCCATGGAACGCTGTTTTTCCTTAGAGTACATCAAGTAACTGGTGTTGACATGTTTTGAGACATACTGCTTTAGATAACTCAGAGGGAGGAAATGAGATCATTTATAACCATGGTTTTTAAATTTAAAAAGGTATACTTAGTTATAGCAAAGAAAAGGCAGAGATATGGAGCTCAAGGTTTTATTCTGTTGTGAGGAAATGCTGAGGAGTTTCACTAGCAAATTAACTCAGTAAAAAGGTTATTGGATTAGAAGTCAAGTGACTGGATTCTATTCTGGTCCCATCACTAAGTTTCTGAACAAAGTGATTGAACATCCACTGACCTTAGTTTCTAGCTCTGTAAAATGAATTGACTCTCAAAAATCCCACCAATCCTAATTTACATAAAGATGTCTGAGAGGTCATAGAGCTAGAACAAATAATGTAATCGTACCAAATATTCTGAACATCTTTGACAAACTAAATCTAAGGAATTTTTTCAAGCAGTCAGTGTTATTGGGTAATTTCTATTTGCCTGGTGATGATCCTCTTAAATGGATCTTCCACGTAACTCTATATGTTTGTATGGGGTCCATAGGGTGCGAAGTGGGGAGAGATGATTTAGACAAAAAGTATACAAATACACAAACAGGATGATTTCTGAGAGTCATCAATACTCTGTTGAAAAAAATCCAAAATTATGAGATAGGGAGAAACAGGGATGAGGGGTACTTTAGATGATGTTATACTCTAGATTTAGAGAACTGAATAGCATCCACTCCAGAGTTTTAATGAATTTTAGTGGTATATACTGGAACTATTTCAAAAGAGCTATATTTTTATCATGGATAGGAATTGCCTTAAATGAAGGAACCCTGGTGCCGCTACCACCACCGCCAAAAATGAACAGGTCCTTTTATGAACAGAGAAATGTAAATCTGTAGCACTTAAAAGTTCATAGCCAGAAATGCATTTTTAAACATTTTATTTTTTTTTATTTTTCAAAAGGAAGGAGACACAAAAACTTTAAATCTGCAAATAATTCTAAGACTTTCAATAGTGAAATACTAAGCTGATTGAATCTGATTGTGAAAATATTTTGAGAACCTACAGGAGTAGGAAGAATAATCCTGGATGACTTTTAGTATGACAGGTAAAATAAACATTTTGGAAAAATATTCTAAACTATTGGATTGGTGATATGGTGGTGTTGGTCTAGTACCACCACTTATTTAGTAAAGGCTTTTGAAAACATTTACAGTGGACATTAGTGTATGAAAAACTTCTTACCCAACATGAAACTGAAAATAATAAAAATAAAATAGAGCATTCTAAATTATGGAGCAAGTTTAATTTTGCTCATTCGTAGGAAAATAAAGCATTTTAGTTTTAAATTAAACATGCTGTGTTCAGTGCCCATCTATTTATCTTATCTACTTAAATTTTAAATTATGCTCTAATGGTGCCATTTAAATTTGGGAAAAAAGTATGTATTTTTTTCAAGACCTGAAATCAAGCCTAGAAAATGAGGAGGCTAGCTTTTAATTGCTAGAATTATAATACCCCCTGTGTCCTTTCTTGATGTTTCTGTTACTAAGCAAGTACTAATTTTAGAAGAGCAATGGAAAAGAAAATAATTAGACATTCATGAGATGAAAATGATTTTTACAATAATATGACTATTGTGTTTTAACCTACTTTCGCTATTATCCTTTTATCCATGTCCTTCATTTTGACGGTGTTACTTTCCACCTGTGACTGGAAATCTGTCTCCTCCCAAACATTTGAGTTTTTCATGGATCAAGATGTAACCAGGATCCATACTTATACTGGCCTGACCAGACTTTTTACTATATAGACTATTTTTCCTAAAATAGCAGTTCAGATTAAGAGACACTGAAATCATTAGCTCTTCGGCAGTCTACAAAATATAAATGGGTCAAGAAAGCTTGAAGAACAGTCCTTTCTGTGGTAGGTAAAAGTAAAAGTATTCTACCTTGTTTGCTGTGGCTGCTTTCTGTAATCTGCCTTTTCTGCTTCTCAGTCTTCGTAAAGGCTGTTTAGAAAGAATAGCTCTGGTTCTCAATGCCACCTGCAGGCTTAACCTGGTGCAAGGGTTTTACAGATATCCCTACCAATACAAATTCATTGGGAGTTGTGTTTTAGGAAGATCTTACGATGCTGCTGTTTGTGGAGTCCAAGTCTCAAATACTTTTGAATCACCCCGTCCTGATTACTGATCTGCCATCTCCCTTTCATATGCGTCTGGCCCAGTGGGGTGTGCTATAACAAAGAATACTCCCATGTCAGCAGGAAGTTTCTCAAAACCTTTTTGGGACCTAGCTTTGTCATTTAGTGTTGAGAAGCTCAAAGGTGATAGGAAAACTGCCTTGATTTTCTCGTTTGTTTTTATCCCACAGGAAAAAATTCTAGTGAATTTAGGAATCACTGACACTTTCCCTAGACCTGAAAAAATCATATTGAAGATGCTTTTGCTAATTCTTGCTCAGTGTCAAATCACCTATGTGATCCTAGTGACACTCTGATATCTTTTGTATGTCGCTGCTGCATTTTTAGCAACTAAATTTGAAATAAAACCCTGGGTCAGCCGTGGACAGTACTGCACCAGGATTTATGTCTTGGAAATTTATGTCATGGTATTATGTGGTCAGTGACTCAATCCATTGCAGATTAGCTTCTTGGCAGTGGTGCCTTGGCCAGTGAAACATTCCAGTGACTTGGCCAGTGAAACATTCCAGTGACATGTTATGTTTCAAGAACAGAAGTGAAATGAAAGCAGTCTTCCACCACAGAGACCGTGGATGCAATGGCAAAATATAGTTTGTTTAGTAAAAATTAACTTTATGTACAACTTTGAAAGAATATAGAAACCATGAGCAATTCATTAAAAATATATATGTGCCCACAATATTTACATCATAAACATGATATAATGGTTATTTTTCAAATAAAATATTGCCCTTGGTTCTTTAATTTATAAAGTCGCTTGACTTACCTCTAATGGATTTCACTACCTGGCAATAATCATGTCTAGGGGAAGATAAAGGAGGAGGAGGAGAAGGAAGAGAAGAGAAAAATCCCACAGAAATGGCACTTTTAGCAGCCCTATTTTGGTATAATTTATATAAAATAAACCATCACCACTTTCAAGATAACATATCCATCACCCCAAAAAGTTTCCTCAGCCCCTTCAGAATCCCCCTTTCTCAGCTCTCCCATGACCTCAGTCCCCAGTTATGCCCAAACACTGATTTGCTTTCTGTCTTGCATTTTCTAGAGCCATACAGTATATGCATTTGACTTGATTCTTTCATACAGTATAATGAGTTTGAGATTCATGCATGCTATAGTGTATATTACTAGTTCCTTCATTTTGTTGCTGACTAATATTCCATTGCATGAATATACCACAATTTGTTTATCCATTCTCCTGTTGATAAATATTTGAGTTGTTTACAGGCTTTGGCTATTACACATAAAGCTGTGACAGACATTCATATACAAAGTCTTTGTGTAGTCATATGTTTTTCTTTCTCTTGTGTAAATAACTAGGTGTGAAATGGCCTGATAATATGATTAAGTGTATATTTAAATTTTTAAGAAGCTTCCAAACAATTCTCCAAGGTAGTTGTACCATTTTACATTTACACCAACGATGTAGAGGAATTCCAGTAGTTTTACAGTGTTGCCAACACTTGGTTTGGTCAAGCTTTTTAATTTTAGCCATTCTAATAAGTGTGTAGGGATACCTTATTGTGATTTTAAGTTGCATTTTCCTAATAGATAATGACCTCAAATTCTCATGTACTTGTATAAGAAAATCCATATATTTTCTTTGATGCAATGTCTGTTCAAATCTTTTGCCCACTCTTTATTGGGTTGTTTTCTTACTATTATGTTTTGACTGTGCTTTATATATTCTGGACTAAAACTCTTCATCAGATATATATCTTACAGAAGTTTGCTCAAAGTTTGTGACTTCTTGTTATACTAGTAGTTAATTAACAATTAGTAATGTCTTCCATTAAGCAGATACTGTAAAATTTGATGTAATAGTAAATTTTAAATTTGTTTTTTATGATAATTCTTTTGAGATCATAGCTAGAGAATATTTTCTTAACTCAAGGTCATAAAGATGTTACTTTGTTTTCTTCCAGAAATTATATAGTTATAACTTTTACATTTAGGACTGTGATCAACTGTGGGTTAATATTTGTATATGGTGATATGGTGTGAAGTAAGAGTCAAAGCCTTTTCTTTTTTTGCGTATGGATTTCCAGTTGCTTATAGCATGATATCTTGAAAACAACTATCCATTCTCCACTGAGTTGCCTTTGCCCCTTTGTCCAGATCAGTTGTGCACATGTTTGTGGCTGTTTCTGGACTCTTCTGTTCTATTGATCTGTTTGTTTTTCTCTACTCCAATAACATACTTTTTTCATTACTGTAACTTGATTAATCTTGAAATCAGGTGATTTTTTTCTCTAAGTTTGTCTTGGATATTCTAGTTCATTTGTATTGCCATATGAAGTATAGAATCACTTGGTCAATTTCTAAAAATAAAAAGAAATCAACCCACTAACTAATCAGTCAGTCCTGCTGGGATTTAGATATGGATTGCAGTGAATTTATAGACCTACTTGGAGAAACTTGAATTAACAGTACTGAGTCTTCTAACCCATAAGCTAAATATCCCTTTCCATTTATTTGAGTCTTCTTTATTTTCTCTCACCAGTGATTTTTTTGGTTTCAGTGTACTGATCTTTCACATCTTTTGTCAAATTTATTCCTATTTAATATTTTTAATGATACCATAAATGGTACTTTTAAAATTTTAATTCTCAACTGTTTGTTCAAAGCATATAGAAAGAATTAATTTTGTATATTGAGCTTGTATCTTCCGACTTGGCTAAACTCACTTATTACTTCCAGTAGCTTTTTTGTAGATTCCATAGGATTTTTTACAGAGATAATCATGCTGTCTTTGAATAAAGATATGTTTTCTTCTTTCTTCCCAAACTGGATTCTTTTATTTCTTTATTATGACTTATCACATCAGCTAAAACATTCAGTACAATGTTGAACAGAAGTAGCAAGAGCAACCATCCTCACAGTACTCCTGTTTTTAGGATGAAAGCCTTCAGTCTTTCACCATTAAGTATGGTATTGTAGGTTGTTTGTACATGCCCTTTATCAGATTGAGGAAGTTCACTTCTATTTCTAGTTTGCTGAGAGTTTTTATCAGAAGCGGATGTTAGGTACTTGTCAAATGCCTTTTTTGTGTCTATTAATATAAAATATTATTTTTTTCTTTTTTCTTTTGTTAGTATGGTTGAACAGTGAGTGATTTTTTAAGTATAAAATCAATCTTGCATTGCTGTGATAAACTCTACTTGATCATAATGTATTATCCTTTTTATATATTGTTGAATTTATAAACAATTTTGTTTTTAACTTCTGAACATTTGCTAATGTTTTGTTATAATTTTTGTATCCGTGGTTATAAGGGATATTAGTCTGCAGGATTCTTGCAATGTCTTTATCTGGTTTTGGTACTACAGCAATCCTGACTTCATTAAGTTGGGAAGAAGTCACTCCTTTTCAATTTTCTGGAAAAGTTTGTATAGAATCCATATTATTTTTTTCTCTAAATGTTTGGTAGAATTTGCTAGAAAGTTTTTAACTACAAATTCAATTTCTCCAATGAAATGTAGTAGGTCTGTTCAGGTTATCTGTTTCTTCCTGGCTAAGCTTTAGTAGACTGTGTCTTTTAGTAGACTGTGTCTTTCAAGGAATTTGCCCATTCCATCTGAGTTATCAGATTTACTGGCATAAAATTGTCCATAATATTCCTTTTTTGTCTTTTTAATATCTGTATGACTATAGTGATGCCACTTTTGTCATTGCTGATATTGTAATGTATGTCTTGTCTCTCTGGCTAGAGGTTTATGTATTTTGTTGATCTTAAAGAATCAGCTTTTGATATAACTGATTTTTCTTGGTTGTTTTTCTGCTTTTTATATCATTGTGGAGCAAATTACAGCTGGTAGACAAATCCAACCCTGATTTTGTAAAGCCTTGTGTCTATGAATGACTTTTACATTTTTAAAGAGTTATTTTTAAAAAAACTAAGAAAATGAATATGCAGCAGAGACTATATTTGAGCCACAAAGGCTAAAATATTTCTTATCTGGTTCTTTACAGGGGAAGTTGGCCAATCTTTATCCTACCTCATGAGTTTCTGCTATAGCCTGCTTACTCTCAACCACTTTACTCTTCTTTATTTAGCTTTTTATTGTAGAAAATGCCACTGATTTGAGCTCATCTTTTCTGATATAGTAATTTGTTGAAATAAATTTCCCTCTAGATACTGTTTTCTATTTGTCTCCTCTTTTTTTTATTTCCCTTTTCCTGTTTGTCTGCCTTTGGTTTACTTATTTTTTTAAAATAATTCCATTTTATCTTTGTTGCTTTCATTTTGGAGAGTTCCTATTGCTACATCTTTAAGTTTGTCCATCTTTTCTTCTGCAATGGCTCTTCTGCCCTTCCTTCTATCCAGTGCGTGTTTTTTTTATCTCACACATTGTAATTTTCAACTCTCAAAGTTAGATTTTTTTCTTATATCTTCTATGTTTCTACTTAACTTATTGAACATACGGAATAGAGTTATAATAACTGTTTTAATGTCTTTGCCTATGTCAGCTCTGGATCAGTTTCTCTTGATTGATTTTTCTCCTCACTAGGGTCTTAATTTCCTGCTTTTTTGAATACCTGGTAATTTTTTTACTGGGTGTCAGATATTGTGACTTATACTATGTTAAGTGTTGGATTTTTTTTTTTTTTGATAAATATTTTTGAGCTTTGTTTTTGGACACAGCTACATTACTTGGGAATAGTTTGATCCTTGCAGGCCACCTGTTTACTTGTTGGTCAGGACCAGAACATTGCTTGGCCTAGGGCTCATTATTCCCACTACTGAGGCAGGGAAGTTCTCTGTACTCTTCCCAGCAACCTGTGTGTGAGGCAGGAAGTTTTCCAATCTAGCCGGTGGGGACAGGCACTATCCCTGGCCCTGTGTGGGCCCTGGTCACTGTTAATCTCTAGTTCTTTCAAGTGGTTCTTTTCAGTACCTTGGAGAGTTTCCTCACATGCATATGCTGGACATGAAGGGGCCCTTTGCAGATCTCTGGTACTCTGTGGCTGAGCATCTCTCTCTAGCATTTTCCTTTGTGAATTTTAGCTGTCTCGGTCTTCCTCAACTCTGAGTTCCATCTCCTCAATTTAGGGAATCTTTCAGATTTTGCCTGGAGTGATTATAGGACTCACCTCATTCGTTTCCGTCTCTTAAGGGTCACTGCTCTCTTCAATGCTTGATAGCCATATCTTGGGAACTATTGTTTCAAGTCAGATAATTACCAAAAATGTTAATGGGCTAAAACCTCTAGTTAAAAGAAGGTTGAATAACCTATTTCAATAAAATGAGAGGGAACTAAAGATAAAATTTAAGTAATAAAATTAACAAATGCTTTTTGACACATAAAATCAGCAACCAAATAATACATTTAGAAATGTCTTTATGACAGTTCATCACATTTGAGCCATAAAGCAAGATTAAACAAAATCAGATATTAGTTTCTTATAGGCAGCATTCTCTGACCACAGTGCAACTAAGTTAGAAATACTGATTTCTACAATAATCAACGTTATATTGATGATATAGTAACTAGCCAATGCTATGCTTGGCAGTTAAGAAATATACTTCTAAACAACTACTGGATCAAAGATGAAATCACAAAGAAAATCAGGAGGTTAAGAATGGAACAATAATTGAAAAAAATCCTACACATTAAGGCTTGATCCAGGTATGTGTGGCTACAATGGCTCTTCAAAAAAAAATTATTGCCTTAAGTTTTCTTTTTAATTAGAAAAGGAACAGAGGGTGAAAATTAGTGAGCTAAGCATTCAGTATAAGATGTCAGAAAAAAACCAACCAAATAAACCCCAAAAAAATACATAAATAAAATAATCAAGATAAAGTCAGAGATTAATGAATAATAAAACAAAGACAAAGAAAATGGATAAAAGTCTCAGAAGATTGATTTAGAAAAGAATTGTAAAGGCACAGTTAACAATATTAAGAATAAAAAAAGTATATAA
This sequence comes from Monodon monoceros, assembly GCF_005190385.1. Taxonomy (NCBI): domain Eukaryota; kingdom Metazoa; phylum Chordata; class Mammalia; order Artiodactyla; family Monodontidae; genus Monodon; species Monodon monoceros. Next base: position 82,683,978 of record NW_021703771.1, on the reverse strand, counting down.
AATTAAGATAATTCAGAAATCAAAATGATATTAAAGAATCTATAACGAATTTCATACAGTAAATCTGAAAACTTGTATAAAATGCATTCTTCCAAGAAAAATATAACTTATCAAAGCTGACTCAATAAATCTTGAATACTCATTAAAGGAATTAATTTTAATTAGAAATATTAGAAACATCAGGCCTAGATAGTTTTATAGGCATTGGTGAGTTTTACCAACCAGTCAAGGAACTAACTCCTAACCAAATATTTCTTCAAAAGAGTACATTTTTCCTCAGTACCAAAAAAAGAGACTTCCTTCTCCAACTGGCATTTTGATTTCCTTCATTCTTAAAATTAATAAAGTTAGTAAAGAAAAGCAAATTATAGGTCAGTCTTATTTACAACCATAGATATAAAAATCTTACATAAAATATTAGGAAACCAAATTTAGGAGTATATATAAGGGATGATGTATCATGACCCAGTAGAGTTAATTTCAGATATACTTGTTTGGATTAACATGAGATAATCAATAATGAAATTCACTGTATTAAAAGAAGAACACAATTATATGATCTCAATAGATGCTACAAAATTATTTAATAAGGTTAAACATGTATTTATGCTTAAGAACTTATTAAACTAGGTATAGAAGGGAATTTTCTTAATCTCATAAAAAGGGTCTATAGAAAAAAATTGTAGCAAATATGGAAAAATAGTTTCCCGTTAAGACTGAGAAAAAAGACAACTATATCAATATAATCTATGTAATAAAGTATAGTAAGGCTGGAAAAAAGGAACAAAAATTATTATGGTTGGATACAAAGAAACAAAACCATTTCTAGTCACAGTTGATTTGACTATCTATGCAGAACGCCTAAAAGAATATAAAGATATGTTATACAAATTCACAAGAGAATTTGTTTCTTTGCTGGATAAAAAATTCAACATACAGCGATCAATTGCAACCAACAGAAAATGTGATTTTTCTAAGTTACCATTTATAATTGCATGTGTCAAAAATATGTTGAACCTTGGAATTATCCAACAGAAGATTTATAAGGCCTTTGTGAATAATGTGACAAAATTGCTAGAGGTTAAATAAAACCTCAGTAAATGGAGAGATACACCTTGAATTATGAGCAATCAGTCCTCTTGTTAAACATCCCAGAATGCATTCAGTAACCACAATATGCAATCAGTAAGTTGACTCATTATCTCATTACTTGGAAAGGATGCATACTTGTTGATATAATTAGTTTGTTTCCTCCCACTCCAGAGTGCATTGTGGTTTTCTTAATTTCTTTGCTTTGAGTAAACCACCAACGTTCAAGCTTCCACCTAGGCAGCTTTCTGTGTGTAACCAACATCTGCTGTGATTCTGGAAATGACCTCTTTTGCTGCTAGAAAAAAAAAGGCAGTGATTTATCTGTTTTCTAGGTAGTGGACAGGGAAAAGAAGGAGCTGATATGTGAGGAGTATTTTGTTGTTTTCTGAGTCATGATGGGCTTGGTCTTTGCTCTCCAAGTCTGGAACCTGGGTACCGTTTCATTGAACCCAGGGGTATAAGCGCCATGGAGAATGAGGTTTCTGAACAGTTAGTTCCTTCGTTCTCAATGAAACTGTAGTTTTATCCTAGAAAAATATCTTACCTTTCTATGCCCATTTTGTGTTTTTGTTTAAAATTTTAGCAGAACAATCTACTCAAGATACTTAAAAGGACAGATGGATTATCATGGACACATTTTGTTAAAACCCAGTGAAATTCTTTCCTCCTATCTCTATTATGTTTAAGCAACCGCTCACACCAAAACCAGACCAAACTCACTTTTTTCCTACTCACTTTTTTCCTACTTGTATGTGAACTCAGTGTACTCAAGTTCCCTGAAGCTTCATCCATTGTAGAGGAACAGAAAAAACAAACGCTCTGGGACATCACCTTGGATACTTTCCTTCACTCTAATATCAGAACTAGTTTTCCTAGGAGCAGGGATGCCTAAAACAGAGTGAGCATCAGTGGGAGGGGAATCACAAAGAGGCAGCTTCCCTCCTGACTCTCAGAATGATGAAATGCCATGGCCCCCTCTTACCCAGGGGTGGAAGACAGTGATGGATGATGATCTTGGCTCTGCTCATTTGCTCTAGCATCTAAAACCTAGCACCCCTTGGCATAATTTCAGCTAATAACTAATAAGATGTTATTTACTTTTGTATTATTCATAGAACAACATCTGTTGAAAATAAATTTACATTAGGAATTAAGATAATGCCTCCAAATCACCAGTGTGATAATTCGCTAAGTGAAAATTAACTCATAAAAGGAAGGTAAAACAAGGAACCTCTGATTGCTGAGTCTCTGTAGACAATTTGAGATAGCACATTGAAGACCATATGTTTCAATGCAAATGTGACATGTATCTAATATTGGGAGATTTCCAGAAAGTGCTGTGCAATATGCTCTTCCAAAAAAATCAAATCTTGCTTGGTGTAATGCTGAACTACAGTTATACACGGCAGTTTGTGGATTGTATGCATATGGGAATGGCACCTCAAAACAAACTTTCCTTTTAGACTATTATTCTATTTGTGAGATGGCAGCAGATGGCTGAACTGGCACAGAAATTCGCTTCGCACAGTTCTGAGTCATAACTGTTGTAAAGGTGCCAGAAAAGTGAGTGACCATAAGACCAGGTTTCTAATAGTTTTATAATATAGCTTTCCTTTTCTTGTGTTGTTTACAGGTGAATTCTCTACAGTAGTTTTCCAAGGACATATTTCATAAATAATAGTTTTGGATACTTTTTTTTGTTTGTTTTTTGCGGTATGGGGGCCTCTCACTGTTGTGGCCTCTCCCGTTGCGGAGCACAGGCTCCGGACGCGCAGGCTCAGCGGCCATAGCTCATGGGCCCAGCCACTCCACGGCATGTGGGATCTTCCCAGACCGGGGCACGAACCTGTGTCCCCTGCGTCGGGAGGCGGACTCTCAACCAGTGCGTCACCAGGGAAGCCCAATACGTTGGTTTTAATAGCAGAAACTTTGTATTAGTCTTGCAACTGCTCTAGAGATAATTTAGCCTTCCTGAAAGGTCAATGGTCTATATTTTGTGTATGTCTCACAATATTAATATTCAACCTCTACAGTGTCTGTCTTCTACACTCACACACACACACACACACACACACACACACATACCTTCCATGAAAGTGAATGCGTACAAACAATTCATGCATTATATTTACTAAGTTCATATTCATAAAATTATATGCTATCTGCTCAAATATAAGGAATCTTAAAATATATATATAGCTCACCTAGTCTCAAATTTCAATATACATGACCTGGTCCAAAAGTAGTGTCACTGTGTTGTCTAAATTACTTGAAATAGAGGAAGTATTGATATAAGTAACTTGAATTAAAAAATACAGAATAGGGCTTCCCTGGTGGCGCAGTGGTTGAGAGTCCACCTGCCGATGCAGGGGACACGGGTTCGTGCCCTGGTCCGGGAAGATCCCACATGCCACAGAGCGGCCGGGCCCGTGAGCTATGGCTGCTGAGGATGTGCGTCCGGAGCCTGTGTTCCGCAACGGGAGAGGCCACAGCAGTGAGAGGCCCGCGTACCGAAAAAAAAAAGAAAAAAATAGAATAGTGAGTTCTTGGTTCCATGTATTATTATAGGATTACAAAAATCACAGACCACTTCTTTCGAGATTTTCCTGTTAGCCTTATTGTTTCCTGTTGTGGTTATGTATGCTCCTTTGTCTCTCCTAGAAGGTTGCAAGAACCTCAAAGTCATGGAAAAATCCATATTTTCTTTTCTGTCTTCCAGGTCATTGTCTCAGTACATTGTTATTTATAACAGATAAATCTCCATGCCCTTAGCATGTTCAAAACTTACACTAAAATTACTTTTTACATTTATCCTCTCCAAACCTTAAAAGATGCTTAAAAATGCATTTATACTTTATAGTATTTATATGGATTTACAGTATTTTATATATACATATTATATATCTATAATTATATATCGAGTATCTATAATTACATATAGAGTAATATAATCGTATTATGTAATACATTAATAATGCATTTTTGTATGGCAATATTCTGTTACTAGACTTGGTTTGATGCATATTATAAAATTTCACTGCTGGTGGTATCAAAACCCTCAGTCAATTATACATAAACATGTTCTATGCCGAAAACCCCTGTGAAGACTTGAGAAGTTTGGGGTGTGTGTGTGTGTGTGTGTTCTTAGTTGTTCTTTTATAGCCACCGTTAAATTAAAAGGTTTTCTCTTTAAAAAAGAGGTGGTTTGCTACTTTATTCTGAAAGTTAACACACCCACATTTCCTTAAAATATTCTATAATCCCATGCCCTTTAACTTAAATCTGTTTAGTGTATTTTTCTGTCAGTTGTGTTCATTTCCCCTGATTTCCTTTCAGTTCCTGTGTCTTTTTTCTTATCTGAAGGCTAAGTTACTAGTTCGCTGTTCTTAGACCTGCGTGTCCCAGCAGCCAGTGTGGTGCCCAGGAGTAATGATGACGGATCGAGACCTGCTGACACGGCAGCTGCCAGCGAGACCAGGAGGCTCTGCAGTAAACGGTGCTCATTTTAAGTGCTGGGCAGAAGCTGCAGAGCCGCCAGTCCTCTCTCTATTCTTCTCAAATCCCTCAAAATTTATTTGAAGCCAATTAAGTCTGAAAATAACTTGGATTATTCATTATGTGCTAATGTAGCATTGTTAATAGCACATTTTTATAAGTAAGCTTATTTGTCTAAGGAATGGACCCAAATGTGTTGAACTCTGCAAAGAGATGACAGATTGTCTAGTTACCTGTTCTGTTGAAGATGAAACATATAAAATATTTATGCAAACATTAATACAGTTTCAGATACCTTGGGTGGAAGGGGAGAGATCGGGTGACTCTTCCTAACTGGTATGTTCAGTAGTGTTTGTAATAGAAATACTTGGTTGGATATTAGAAAGGCTCTTGCCTAATTAGGTCAGTTCATACTAAATGGTCTGCCAGGTTGAGTTTTACAGTCTTGTGGCTGAAAGAGGTTATTTTCAAGTCAACATTTGGGGTTCCTTTTTAGAGATAAGGTTTTACTAATTAAATATCTGTACTAACAAGATTTACAAGAGCAATGTTTAAAAAGTACTGTGTGCTTTGGAAGTAATCGTTTAAGCCAAGAGTTGTTCTTCTAATTATAAACCTCTGACCTAGTTTGTAGCAATCTCAACCAGACAGACAGAAAATCCACGGGTATCTTTTCTAAGCATGGATAAGTTCTTCTATCACTGATTGAAACAATTCAATATCTTGGCAATGGCCAGAGCAGTGGTTCTCAAACTTTGGTGTCCCTTGGACCCACAAGTACCTTTGAAAGGGCTGCTTTCTTAAGCCATACCTCATGGCTAGGGGTTTAGTATCTCTGGAATGGGTCTGAGCACCCCGAGTCTTTCTTAGGCACACCGAGGTCTAGTGAACTTCATGGAAAATATTCTTAGAGATTCATCTGTTTCACCTTTGCTGAAAACAAGTGTTGGGCTAGTTAGGCAATCTCAAACACCTGCTGCCCATTCTGCATGTAATCTGAAATCATCAAGTGAAATTAAGTGTGAGAGACAGTCTTGATGAGATGGCAGGCATCAATCATTTCCAGATTTTTGACACATATTTTTATTCTTCCTTCATGCAGAGAATTAGCACCGTGGTGTGAATCTTTATCAGTTCAGTCGTTGGCAGTTGGCACTGTCATAAGCAGCAGATGGGTGGCTTTAACTTTTAAAATTGTAAAGGCTGTTTGGATACAGTCTTCTCCATTACCCAAACATTCCCCTGAGGCATCCAGAAAGAGTAGGGATAGCTGTAGCCAGAATATATACTGAAATTGGCATTGAGAGCGTGTGAAGACATATTTCTAGAAAAAAAAAATGTTGGAGATAGGGTAATATGAACATTTTATACTTTTAAAAAGTTTTAATGCACATTTTCCGTTGTTTTATGAAAACATGAGATTAGATATTAGGAGAGGGTATAGCCAGGGTTCATAGGTTATTCTGAATACTCCTAATCCTCCTGCTTGCTACTCAGAGATTTCACAACGGAGGCTACCGTTCTGTTGTTACTGCCCTTGTTTAGCTCCTGTGTTCATCTACAATCTCTGTGTGAGACAGGCAGCTCTGCTCAGAAAACGCCAAGACATGTGGTTGAATCGCTGTCCTTAGTTGAATCTAGCTTCCCTCATTGCAGTTTACCTAGGACCTTTCCATTTTAGCATTCAAAGTCCATGTCCCAGGACCCCACAGTCCTGAGTTACTCAAGCTTCACTTGCATGGATTTCTCATTTGTGTAGTTTTCTCCATCTGAAGGAGTGGCAAGCCAGCTGCATGCCAGAGCTGGCTTTAAAGTATGCTGGAGGAGGAGGAGAAAGGTATTATCTAAACTGCCAGTGAGTTATAAAATTGTTGTGATGAAATGATTATATACTACATTTATTCAATTTTTTGTTTTTGTTTTTGTTTTTGTTTTTGTTTTTACGGTACGCGGGCCTCTCACTGCTGTGGCCTCTCCCGTTGCGGAGCACAGGCTCTGGACGCGCAGGCTCAGTGGCCATGGCTCATGGGCCCAGCTGCTCCGCGGCATGTGGGATTTTCCCGGACCGGGGCATGAACCCGTGTCCCCTGCATCGGCAGGTGGACTCTCAGCCACTGTGCCACCAGGGAAGCCCCACTTATTCAGTTTTAAAAGGTGTCTTGTTTTAAATAATTTAAAAACAGTCTCATTTTGAGATTGTATATTTTCGTCTTTGTGGGTATAAACATCATTTTTTGATAAATGATGGGGATTGTAACTATATATATATTTGGTAAAAATAAAAGCTGGTAATATTATGTTACCCCCATTTATGGGTTTTTCTTGTTTAGCTTTGTTGTAATTTTACTTGTCTTTGAAATTCAAAAATTCACAAACTACTGATATATGATGTGTAATTGGAGAAAACACAAAAACATTAATCATGCATTCTCACGAGGATTAATATGTTAAACGTTTAACTTATCTTTTACTGTGAATCAGTGTGTAGATTCTGTTCATTCCTTCAGCTACAATTTGAAGATTGTCCACCATGTGTGGTGCTTGTACTCGGATTTGTATGTGTTTGGCAGGGGGCTTCTGAGGGAGCTGTTTAGGGGTGGGAGATGTCTGCTCACTGTGGCACTGTCCTGGTAGAGCGGGACATGCAGGGCCCAGTGGAGACAGAGAAGACCACTGACCTCTTCCCCATGGAACTGGGGAGCTGCTGCAGATCAAACTGCACCTCTTTCTGACCTTTTGTGGGCCTACAGCAAGGCTGTCCCCCAGAGCTCTGTGACCTCCTTTTTCCATGTGACCCACAAAAAACTTAGGCTCTTAAAAGATGAGTGTCTGCAATTTTTCTCACCATTGCTTAGGCACTAACTTCTGTGCTGCCAGCTCTCAGCTGTTGCTGTTGGTGGGGGGAGCTCAGTAGGGAGGAAAGAGCACTGGAATTAGGGTCAGAAGATCTGGAGTAAACAACTATTTCATGACTTATTTTCTCAATAATGATGATGATATACTTGCATGAATATAGTGCTTTGAGGTATGTTATATATAAAATAGATGGAACACTGTGATGTTTTACTCTTCCACCAGAAGAACAAGAGCTGTCCTCTCTCCCCTTCACCAGATAGTTGTTATAGTATATTAAACATATTTCTCTTCAGAAGTATTTTTAATGTGGTATTTTATTTGCTCTATTTTTTTATAAGAAGAGAGTAGTAGAGAAAGGGGAGTTCTGGGGGTAACAAGTTACTCATCCTCTTTTGCTTCAAGAACATGCCAATCTCTTTCTCCACCTGAAACTGAATAAAAAGGAGAAACTGTGGTAACAGGACTCACTATTTCTTTACACTAGAGAAATGAACTCCCTTAGTATTAACTCAAGATAACCACTTGGGAGGTTAGCAATGTTGTGGCCGCTAATTTTCACATAGCAACATGCAGAGCCCTACACAAGGTAGAATATTTAGAGATCTAATTTTAGTAGGGAAAAAAATCTCAGAGGAATAATAGTCAGAAGGGAAAAAAGAAACACCTCATAGGCGCAACAGCCTTCATGAATCTTTGTGTCTGACAGTGTAAGGACTGGTAGTGGTTGAGGTGTTAGAGAAAGCTGCAGTAGATGACAAGTAGGTACAAGGCAGGGCGTGGAAGTTTGTTCAGACTGGGCCCTGCCCAACAGTGTCACATGTAAAGGGACACCATTCACACAGTGGACTTCACAGATTTTTTTATGACAATTTTTTGGCATAAAGTAGACATATATCTTGATTTAATAAAATCAGTTTCACAACATTTTTCCAACAGATGGATATCCAATTTTTCACAAAGGGCCATATGGGCTAGTGGTGGCCTGGGTTTACACTATAATTTAGAAATCTAAGGGAACAGGAACAGGCAGAGATAACTTATCAGAGTCCTAAAGGATAGAAAAATTGAGGTGACAGTATAGGCCAGTAGACACGACTTGAGTGCCCTCAGGGCTCAGGAAGTTGAGTGTGTGGAGCAGGCCAGGTGGAATGCTGGAAATACGGAAAAGTTGTCTTCGTTTCCATTGAAGAAATTAAACCCACCTGAAGGGATAGCATCTACTTGTCTCTAGTTGACTTTTGCCCTATGGAAATGCAATCCCAAAACTGCTATAATCAGTTTTCAAGTTGGATTTTTATGTGAAGTCTTTGAATTTTGGAAAGGTATCTTTTTATTTTTTTAATGCAATGTGTTGGCCAGAGAACGCATATCCTTGGGCTAATTTGACCTGGGCTGGACAAGCATTTGTGACCTTTAAAATCAGACTGCAGAATTTCTAGGTAGGCAGGGGGCGGGGGGGAGACACCTTCCTGACATAGGTCAAAAGATTGGCACAGCAATATTTGGATGTTGTAGGAGATCAATCAGTATTAACCAAATGAGCAAACATCTGAACATTTCCTGCTAAAAATAGTTAAGTTTTTGACGTAATTTGTTGACATCCCTTTTCAAAAAAAGTCAGGGAAAACTCCAAGGGACTGCTTGTTCTAGACTGAGTGCAGTGTTAGAAACAGTAACCCGGTCATTATGGAGGTTTCAGCCAGTGGGAAAGCCATGACAACAAGAGACATACTGTGGCTTTCAGGAACAAGTTCAGAGGAAAGGTTGGGCCTAGGAAGGAAATTGATTCAAGGAACTGGAAGAAAGAATTCTCACTATTCACCCACGTGTGATACTATTAGGGAAGAAAGATGGCGTGATATCTAACAAAGTCAACTTAGATGCTGCCTACTGAGTTCACATTTTGAAAGGGAAGTACAAATGCTGAAGGAGATGGAAAGTAGCCAAGGACAAGTATGAAGAAAAACAGGAAGCTATAAAAATATTTTCATGGAGATGAAGCAGAAAATGAGCTGTGGTTTATATTGCTTATAGCATGAATGAATGAATGAACAAAAGAGTGAATAAATGGATGATATGATATAGCAAACATATATTATTGTTCTTTGCACTTTTCATGAGACTTGAAAAGAAATTAGATCCACTGTTTGGGATTGATGGTGTCCTGTTAATGGATAGTTAAGAAAAGCACTGCTATTCAACTGATTTTGTTTTTGTTGTTTCTAAAGAGGAATAAATAATTAAATTGAAGCCAAACAAACATTTCAGATTCAATTCAAGTAAGGAGATAGTAAAAGAACTTTTAGCTGCTTGAAATGATAGCTGATACTTGTACTGTGTGCTTACAGTGTGCCAGGAACTAGGTTAAGTGTTTTACATATATGATCCCATTTATTTTTCACAATAGACCTATGCTATAATTACTAGAAATAGTCCCATTTCATAGTTAGGAAAAATGAAGTTTAAGGAGGTCTAAGACTTGGTCCTAGTTCACATGGCTAGTGGTTTGTGAAACCAGAATTCCAGCCTTTCTTCAGAGCTTACATGTTTCATAGACAAGTTAAACTGTCTCCCAAGGAGCTCAGATCTATAGGAGTGAATTGTTTACATAGCAGTGTCTTGAGAGAATTGCTGAAGGGATAGGGCACTTCTGTGTGTTCTTTGACGACACCCCAGATGTTGAGAAGGATGGTTAAAGGCTGGACATGAATGAATGTTGTTCCTATTTTCACGGAGGCTATCAACTGGTGAATTTGCCTGGCAAATTGTAAAAGTATTAAATAAATGGTTTTTGAGTGCTGAGAAGGGCAGTGATGATCAATGGAAAGACTGATCAATTGTCTAATCATAATTTGGATATTAAAATTATAAATTTAAATGCTAATAGAGTGATAAAGGAAAACCTGAAGCTGTGTATCCGGGCTTTACCATTTGTTGAATCTTGATGTTTTGTGAATAAGTGAAGACCCATGAACTGGAATATTAACCTGGAGATTATTCAAGCCTTTCTTGCAGTCCCTCCCCTGCTTACCACCTGGTTTTGTGGCTTTAGGTAAGATACCGAAGTCCTCCACAATCCAGATCCTTTATGTGGAAAGTGGGATTAAAAACCCCTTACTTGGGCTATCTAGATGAGAGAGTGGCTGACAGCACGTACTTACCCTCTTTCCCATCTTTCATAGAGCAATAGAGTAGTGTTAGGTGGGTTTATAGCTCCTGGAACAACTTCACTTAAATACAACTGCACAGCTGAAATAGAGGGAAGTCTCTAGTGGCATGTCAGAAGACTACCTGTTTGGAGGAACAATGAATCCACTGAGTACCAGACTCAGTATTTAGAATCCAGATGAACCTTCACACTTGGAATATGGGCTCAAAAAACAGGTTTATTTAGCAAGGACAATGGTGAAGCTCTTTATTGTATAAAAAGCTGTTACACTGATATAAGATGGGATAAAGCCATTGTATATGTATAGAAACATTACCACCACCCATTCAGGTCTGAACTCTGCTACGTCAAAGGATATTTTCATACTGTACTACTTCCAAAGATAATGCCAAGAATAAAGCCCAGGTGCCTCCTACATCACGTGGCGAATATGGTTACAGAACACGAGAAAGAGAACGATAGAGGAACATTTTCAATATGGGAAAACACATCAATTTTAAAAGAGCTGACTTGTTCTGAGACTCCAGGAGGCACAACTCAGATTGATGGATGGAAGCTATAGATAGAGGCAGATTTCCTTTCTAAGGGCTAGAGCTGTTTAACGATAGGACGGTCTATGTTACAGGATGGTAAGGTCCCTGTCTCTGTAAGGGTTTAAGAAGGAACGGGTTGTCTACCTGCCTAAATGCTGTGGAAGGGATTCCTGTATCTGACAGGTGGACAAGATGACTCCTGAGAGCTTTTCTAACTATTGCTACCTCCGATCAAGTGAGTTTACCTCCAGTGTCTTGGCCATATGGATATAGATTCTCAAGTGCTGAAATTACCTTTAAATTGTTTTACAGCATTTGTTTTATTTTATTCTGCCAAGGAATATGTAAAACATTTAAAAATCGCTGAGTTTCTCTTTTTAATTTTCTTTGATCCTTTCGCGTTTTGGAGACTGTTACTCTAGGGCTCTTTCTTATACAGAGAAGGATCTAGAGTAAAAGTTTGTTCTTAGCTCCTCTTATATTCCTCCTCAAAAATAGACAAAGCAACAGTAAATGAAGATCTGTTTAATAGGGAAAGTTAATTTAATATAAATATTTAAAATCACCTTGGAAATATTTAAATATAGGTATTTCAAATCACCTTTAAAATATTTAAAATCACTTTGGAAAAATATTTAAAATCACCAGGGCCAGGCTGATGCTCAGCAGGCAAGAACTGCTTAGAGTCCCTTCCGCCAGGGTAGTGCCATATTGGTGTTAAACGTTTTTATATCTCTCCTTAAGTTTCTGTAGTCTTCAAAGGAGACATGTATGGACAGATTGGGGCACGAGATGGGAGCTCTTTATACATGTGTGCCCACTCACTATCAAAGCTCATCTCCCACTTCAGCTGCTTTTGTGAGTCGATACCTGAGGCTTACGCCTAGGCCTTCTTCTTCAGGCCTGGCCTAAGGCCTGCTGTGGTCCCAACTGTGCCATCCCTCTCATCCTCATTTTTACTCACATATTAGCTTTATCCAAGCTGGAGTTGTTTTACCCTTACGAAAATCAAACACATTATGTTTGGTTGTGTCAATGTAATCATTTAGTTACTTTGCCAATAACAAAGGAGTTAGCCTCCATACTTTGGAAGGTAAGAGATGGCAGATTCTATACAAATTCACAAATATATCCATACACACATATATATTAATAGAGGGAGTAACATTTTACCAGATATTGGCTTTTTTGATCAGGACCTTTTAATTGTCTTGGTCCTACCACCTGTAGGCAATGTGATTAGCTAGGGGCAAGAGGATGGAGAATAATGCACTGAAAGAGAAAGGAAACCCCCGACAAAAGGGAGGGGTCCAGTGATACACCCTCTGCTCTTTGGTGGGTGGACTGGGCATGTCCATGGTCTGTGCCTTTGTTCATGCTTTTCCCTGGGCGTGGGATGCACACCTATAGCCTCCACTGCCAATTTCTCACCCCCCCTCCCCCACCTGGCGCATTCTTCTCATCCTCCAAGGCCAAGTTCAGCTGTCACCTCTTCTGTGAAGCTCTTTCCAGGCTCCATTTTCTTTCCAACAGGAACTAACAGATGTAACGTCAGAGCTCCCACATGTTCCTTTATTCCTGTGTTCCTGCTGCTGGCTCAGTGCTTATAAAATATATCAAAGTCCTTTATTCACCAGTTTCTTTTCTCCTCTAGATTGAGAGGTAATTGAAGGGAGGAGTTGTTTTTATTCACCCATGTCTCTCTAGACCTAGTGCACTGTAGTTGTTCAATTAATATTTTGAATTACTTTGAAGGAAGGGCAGAGGGGACTATGTGCATAAAAGAAGCAGTTCTTCTCATGTGTTCTAGGGGTATTTGAAGGACACCTATTTTTCTGTTTTTCACATGCGATCATTGAGGGCATTGCAGCGTGTTTAGCATCCTTGGCCCTACCCACTAAAATGAGTGTGAGTGTTCCCAGTGATTGTGGCAACTCAAAGGACCCACAAGCATCTCCACTGCATTCAGAAACTCTAGGGCGGAATCTAGTAATCTTCCTGGACAGGATTCCATTCTGCTGCGTGATGTTCTTGGCCCCGCCCACCAATCAGAAAGGAGATATGCCCTTAGAGATCATGCCTTGTGTTTGACATAAAATATTCCAAAACTCATAACTGTCTCATCTTCCAAAAAAAGTTCCCATTCCCATTGTACACATTCAGAGTTTACTAAAACCTAACATTAAAACCAGCAAGGAAACCATTACTGAAGCCCTAAAACTTTTAAGCAGTGAACTTACAGTAAGTCTTCTTTCTTGGATTTTGTGAACTCTGAAGAAAATTAAATTATTTGTTCCTTTAAACAAAAATTTCATCATAAAGAAAAAATAGCTTATGGTGCAGGATTAAGTGATTGATGTTATATGTAATACTGAGTAAATAGAAAATCACTAGTCAGAATATCATTCATAACTCATGTATTTTTCTCTTATGATCAATATTCAGCATATAAATGGCCCTAATTTTCCATGTTCAGAGGAGGAAGAAGGAGACAAAAGCATATAAAGGCTAGAATGGAAGGGGCAGTGTTTCATGGTAGATGACTATAATTTAAGACCTGTGGCTTGTTAGACCATAAAATAGTCGAATACTTTAACTATGGAAAGATTATTTATAGTGGAGAAATAATAGTATCCCTAAGAGGAATGCAAGGAAAATTTATGATGATGGGATGGAGTTAGAGGAACATTTTCATGTAACATTATTCTAGGAAATGTGAAAATTATGTAGTCAGCTGCTTTTTAACCACTTCTCCTCTCTTGGCATGGGATTATATTCGTAGCCAGCTCATGGAACCAAAGCAACTCAGTAATCCAGTCATTAGGCTTTCATACAAAACTGCTTCAACGGCTAACATGACTTCATCTTCAAGTTCAGTGAATTAGTGTTGTGACAACGTGTGGCCATGTAACCTTTTCATTTCTGAGATTGGTTTTTAATCTGTGATAAGAAACTTGGGCAATTAAGGGGAATATCACTGATTTATAGGAGCCCCTTTTCTCCCTCAATGTTTAACAAATCTTGTTTGACTTCTATGGGCAAAAGAGAACTCTTTAAAAGGAAGATATTTCTAATCTCTTGAAGGGTTAGTGCCGGAGACTGCAGGCAAAAGCAATTCTCAAAAGCTCTCTAAGAGGTAGCTTTATGTGTGGATTATAGCTCATCTAATATCATGCAAATATTAAAGAGGTTTAAAACTTCTAAAATCATTGATATTTTTCCATCCTCAGGCAATTGATAAAAGCAGAAACATATTACTTTAAGATAAGCCTTTAGGTAAATGTTTCATACAAAACATTACATAAAAATACTGCACAACTTAATTTTGTCTAACTCGTAATCCCTGGGAACATTTGAATATTGTTTTTATAAAAAATCTTTCTACATGATGATTCATGTATTTCAGTCATCTTCTGTTATAACTATGAACTTTTACCCTACTTTGGCATATCTTCAACAATACCGCAATTCAAATAATGTAAGCTTTGCTTCTTAACCTCGTCTACTCCCCATTAACCTTCATTCAGAGGATTCAAATGTGCTACTATGCTTTCGATTTTACAAATTGTTCATCCTGCAATAAAGGAAATTTGACTTCCTGCTGTCAGTGGTCTCTGATTTGATTGTTTATATTTCACTGAGCTCCAGACAGCTATTACCTTGTACAGTCACAAGTAGACATCACTGGTTTATATATGTACCTTATTTTTATCATTATCGATATTTGAAAAGATCTCCATAGATTTAGTATCTCTGAGAATAAGGTTTCGACCAATTTAAAATATGTACATTTTGTTCGGCTTACCCTTTTCAAATATGACTCTTTCCCTAAAAATATTTTAAAATGTCATAAAGTCAATTTGAAAGGGCTGAAGGATATAGAATAACTTTCAAAATAATTGACTTTTTAAATAAAGAAATTAGCAATAATAGATTGATTTCTTCAAAATAACCCTATGTACTTTAAAAATAGCTACTAACATTTATAGTTATTTAGAATGAATAGAAAAATCAGAAAACTGAGAACAGTGTTTCAGCCTGGTTGGCTTATAGGGCTGATCTTGCAGAGAAGCTGCAGGATTGTGTTGCTGGCCCAGTCCGTGGGTGTTACCAGGAGCATCCCGGGGTCCCAACGGGGTTACAAAGTGGGCCTTGAAATCCAGTTGTAAGTATTGCTTAACCCCAGAACATAGAAAAGAGAAGTAGGGAGCAGTATTCCTGACCCCTTGAGATGAGGTCACTAGTGAGTCATTGCCATTTTTATAGTAAATTGAGGCTGTTTCCCCGGAGACAAGTTGAAAAATGGTATAGAGAGTTTTTAATCTTACTCTGGACTAAGCAAAGAGGCTCAGGGGAAATGGAGTAGTCAACAGCCTCGAGCTCTTAATTAAGAAAGTATGTGGCGACCCTAAATCCCAGAATCGATAACTTGTGTTAACTAGCCAAATAGAATGTTAGAGAAGAAAAGCTGTTTGTCTGGATCTCTTTACATTCAAGGTGCTTAAATTGAGAGCCTAAACTTTTTCAGTGCCTATGTCATGAAGGCTAGCCCATCATTTAGCTGTTACTAATAAAGTTGGTGAACACAACATTTACTTCGGAAATCAGTCATTTACTTTTAAAATAATGTAAGTTGTTGATCCTTATGTATAAAAGGATAAAAATTTTCCAAATTAAAATATCCCAGGTCTGCTTAGATTTGCATGCTAACTTTGTTTTTAATATTAAACTACTGGGGAATCACACAGTGGACTTAAAAAACAATATTGATTTTGTTTTTACATCGGATGCAAAGAATCAAATGAATCATACTTATTAGCTCATGGCACAGTACTATCGTTGGTTTGTGCCAGGAATTTTTCTTGTTTTATTATTTTTTCCCATCATCTCAGATGCATATTCATACATATACGCATACACATACATACACGTATGTTGTTGTACACTGGTGATCATTCTAATTCTGTACAAGGATCAGTAATTTTTTCTATGTATTAGTTTATACATTGCTGATATTGGTAAAGATTTCCAGGTCCTCCATGTCAGCCTATATTTTACTATAAATGTCTTACCCATAAAAATGTTTGATTCGTTTGGCTTACTTTTTTATGGATTCACTGAGGTATAGTTGACATGCATAAACTGCATATATCTAGAGCACACACGTTTTTAAGTTTTTTTGTTTGTTTGTTTTGCGGTACGCGGGCCTCTCACTGTTGTGGCCTCTCCCGTTGCGGAGCACAGACTCCGGATACGCAGGCTCAGCGGCCATGGCTCACGGGCCCAGCTGCTCTGTGGCATGTGGGATCTCCCCGGACCAGGGCATGAACCTGTGTCCCCTGCATCGTCAGGCGGTCTCTCAACCACTGCGCCACCAGGGAAGCCCTTAAGTTTTAACATACGTATATTTCCAGGAAACCATTACCACAGGTGGTAAATAGATAACACCACTCTCAAAATTTTCTTGTGCCTCTTTTCAGCTTCTTCCTTCCTGCCTGCTCCTTCATCCCCAGACAACTGCTGATCTGCTTGCTTTTTGTCACTATCCCTTAGTCTGGCTTATTTATTAAGTAGTTATTTTGAGATTCACTCATGTTGTTGGTGTATTATCCTTTTTTGCAGCTGAGTGTATTCTGTTGTGGGGATTAACTACACCCTGTTTACTCATTCACCCGTTGATGGACATTTGTTTTTATCCAGTTTTCAGCTTTTATAGTATAATACATCAAACTATTATGAATACTTGTATACAAATCATGGAATAGCCTTATGCGTTCATTTCTAGGAGTATATTAGCTGAATCATATGGTAGGTGTATGTTTAAATTTAAGAAATTGCCAGAATCTTTTCCAAAATGGTTACTATTTTATATTCCCAACAACAGTGCATGAGAGTTCGATTTACTCCATATTCTTGTAAATTTTTTTTCTTGTAAATATTTAGTATGATTAGTCTTTTTAATTTTAGCCATTCTAATAGGTTTGTAGGAGTATCTCATTGTGGTTTTAATTTGCATTTCCTTGATGAGTAATGATGTTGAACATATTTTCATGTACTAATTTGCCACCCAGGTATCTTCTTTGGTGAAGTATTTTTTCAAATCTTCCTCTCAATATTTTTAAGTAGGTTGCTTGTTTTCTTATCATTGAGTTTTGAGAATTATTATATATTCCGGATACAAGTCATGCATCAAATATATGCTTTGTAAAGATATTATCCCAAATTTGGCTTGTTTTTCATTTCCTTAACTATGTCTTTCAAATAACAGAAGTATTTCATTTTGATGAAGTCTAATTAATCAATTTATTCTTTTGGATCTTGCTTTAGGTATTATAGCTAATAAATTTCTGCCTAAAACAAGATTATAAAGATTTTCTCCCATGTTTTTTATAAGCATTTTTTCCAGTTTAAGGTTTTACATATAGGTGTATGATCCATTTTGAGTTCATTCTTATATATGGTGCAAGATAACAGTTGAAAGTTGATAGTTTCACAGTGAATATCCAATTGTTCCAGCACCATGTGTTGAAAAGACTATCCTTTATCTGTTGAATTGCCTTTGAGCCTTGGTCAAAAGCCAGTTTTCCAAATACATGTGAGTTTACTGTCTTTGTGTTCCACTGACATATTAATACCACATTGTCGTGATTACTGTAGTTTTATAATAAGACTTGAAGTCAAGCAGTATTAGTCCTCCAACTTCGTTCTACATTTTCAAAGTTGTTTTGATTATTCTAGGTCTTTTGCATTTCCATATGAATCTTAGAAGTACCTTATGAATTTTTACCAAAATCTTTCTGGGATTTGATTGAGAATCTATAGATTACTTTGGGAAGTATTGACATTTGAATAATATTACATCTTCCAACTCTGGAACATGGTAAATCACTCCATTTATTTAGATCTTCTTTAATTTCATTTAGCAATATTTTGTACTTTTCACTGTACAGTTCTTACAAAACATTTGTGAAATTTATTCTTGTAAGAGTATCTCATATTTGATTCTATTGTAAATGCTGTTTTTTATTTTAAAATTAGATATTTTGTATATTGACTTTGTAACCTGAATTCTTGCTAAATTCACTTATTAGTTCTAGTACCTTTTTGTTGATTCTACAGAACTTTCTATAATTTTGTCAATTGGGAATGAAGCAGTTTTACTTTTTACTTTCTAATCTTGATGCCTTTTATTTATTTATCTTGCCTTATAGCACTGTGCATAACCTCAAGTACAATGTTGGATAAAAATGGTAGGACTGAACATTGGCATCTTAGAAGGGAAGCACTCAGTCTTTCATCATTAAGTATGATGTTAGCTGCAGGTTTTCATAAGTGTTCTTTATCAGGTTGAGAAATTTCTCTATTATTCCTAATTTGCTGTTAAGAATGGATGTATTTTGAGGAATGGATGTTGGATTTTTTCAAATGCTTTTATTTTAAATCTGTAGAGATGATCATGTGGTTTCTCTTTTATCAGTCTGTTAATATTGTGAATTACATTGATTGGTTTTCTTATGATATCTTTGTCTTGTTTTTGTATCATAGTAATAGTGACTGAAAATAATGAGTTGCAAAGAATTTTCCTGTCTTCAATTTTATCAAGAATTTTTGTAGAATTGGTATTGTTTCTTCCTTAAGTATTTGAATTCACCTAGAGTTTTCTTTGTGTGTTTTTACTGCAAATTCAGTTGTTTTTTTTTTCAATAGAGAAATAACTATTCAGTTTTCCTATTTTATGTTGCTTGAGATTTAGTAGTTTTTCTTTGTCCTTCAAGAAATTTGTTCATCTAAGTTACCAAATTTATGGGTATAAAGTTGTTCATAATATTCTGTTATTATACTTTTAATATCTGTAGAATCTGTTGTTGTGTCACTTCTCATGTTCCTGATATCAATAATTTGTGTCTTCTCTCTTTTTTCTTGATCAGTCTTATAAGACATGTATACATTTATCGATCTTCTCAAAGAGCAAGCTTCTGGTTTCATTGACTTTTCCCTATTGTTTTTCTGTTTCCTCAACCATTGATTTTTCACTCTGATCTTTATTGTTTCCTTTTTCCTTCTTGCTTTGCTTTTCATTTACTGTTCATTTGCTAGTTGATTTTTTCTTAAGTGGAAACTGAAGTCATTCATTTAAAACTTCATATCTTTTCTCTATAGATGTTAAGTCATATATATATATCTATATATATATCTATATATAAAATACTGCTTTAGCTGCATCTTACAGATTTTGATATCTTTGTCTTTATTTTCATTCATTTCAGAATTTCCCTTTTGATTTCTTCTTTCACCCATGGGTTATTTGGGGATATATTATTCAGTTTCCTAATATTTCAGAATATGTTTTGATTTCTCTTGGGTAATACCTAGAAGTACTAAAGCTTTTTGCAAAGTGTCTATACAATTTTACATTTCCAGTTAGCAGTATATCCTGGCCAACTCTTGGGATGATCAGTCTTCATTTTTAGCAATTCTCTTATGTGTGTAGTGGTGTCTCATGGTTTTAATTTTAATTTTCTTAATGGCTAGTGATGGTGCACATTTTCACATACCTACTTGCCATCCATATGTCTTCTTTGGTGAAATATCTTTTGAAATGTTTTGCACACATTTTTTGGTATTTGCATGTTTATTATTGAGTTTTACAGAGTTTATATATTCTAGATTCAAGTTCTTTATCAGATATATTTAAAAAAATATTTTCTACAAATCTGTTTTATCTTTTCATTCTCTTAATAGTATCTTTCAAAGGGAAGAATTTTTATTTTTTATTAAATTAAATATATGTCTGTTTTTTATGGATAATACTTTTTTTTTTTTTTTTGCGGTACGCGGGCCTCTCACTGTTGTGGCCTCTCCCCTTGCGGAGCACAGGCTCCAGACGTGCAGGCTCAGCGGCCATGGCTCTCGGGTCCAGCTGCTCTGCAGCATATGGGATCCTCCTGGACCGGGGCACGAACCCGTGTCCCATGCATCAGCAGGCAGACTCTCAACCACTGCGCCACCAGGGAAGCCCTGGATAATACTTTTGATGTCATATCTCAGAACTGTTTACCTATCCCAAGGTTAAAAATATTTTCTTCTATATTTTCTTTTAGATATTTTACTGTTTTACATATTACATTGAGGACGAAGTTTCATTTTTAATTAATGTTTGTATATGATGGTTAGTATGTATCAAAATTTGATTGGTGTTCTTTTGTTTGCATATAGATGTCCAATTGTTCCAGCACCATTTGTAGAAAAGAGTATTTTTTTTTCTCTACAGAATTGCCATTTCACCTTTATCTGAAATCTATTGCCCATATATGTGTGGTCCTCTACTCTATGCCACTGATTAATTTCTCTGACACATAGTTAGCAATAGGGTTGCTGAGTCATAGAATGTCTGTATGTTTAATTTCTCTAAGTACTGTCACTATGCCATTCCTAATTTACTTTTTATAGTTAAGCCACCAGAAATGCAAATTTTATTTACTTTTCTATTGCTTTATATGAGAATAGTTTATATTTCTCATCTTAAAACAAAAAAATAACTTCTCCATTTACAGATGTCTTATAATGTGAGACAGAGTTGTCATAATTTTTCATGAATGAAGTAATTTGCTCTCATGTACCAAATTACATTAGCTACCCTTTTTGTGGGTAATGAGTTCTGGTAAAGAAATAAGTAATTCTGGTATTAATGTTTCTGTTAATTAATAATTACCATTTCCAAGGCTGTTGTATAGGGTTGGCGGATAAAATATAGGATACCCAGTTAAATTTGAATTACAGATGGACAACAAATCTGAAATTCAAATTTAATTGAGTGCCTTGTATTTTTATTTGCCAAATCTGGTTGCCCTACTCTTGAGGCTCTTGGTGCTTTCCCCTAAGTCCTAATCATAATAACTTGTCTCAGCTACTTTAAAGTAGTAAACTTCTTCAGTAAACTTTAAACTTTCTCAGTCATTAGCTGTATTCATTGAACTAATGGAATAAAAACTTCCCATGGACTGTACAGGCATTTCCTAGCTACATTTAGCCACTTTAAGTACTAATTTTTAGTTTTGAAAAATTGTAATGCAGTCAGATCAATTTCCAATTTTGGCACATAGGAAATAAAAGATTTCAGTTTAAAGAAACACTGTTTTCTACTTGCATTTTCTTTTTGCTCTCTCTTGGTGTCAGTGTACTCTGGTTTGTAAAGCAGAGATGTGATAATGCCTGTAAGGTGCAAACCTTGACAAAAGAGAACAATTACAAAGAGTTTGTTTGATTGCTTTTAAGGAAAAAGAGAGGTGTATAAAGGAGGAAACCATTCTCTTTCAACAGATAAAGTTTTACACTTTAAAGCCTACAAGAAGCATTTTAAAATATCATTGTATTCTGATAACAAACCAAAACATCAATTTTAGAAGATTACCGCAGTAAAACCTGGAGATCTACTGTGAAGATAGCATAAGGATTTAGTTTCAAAAAACCAATTACATAAATATAGGATGACGAAGACCTGCCTTGGTAGTATATCATGTGAAAAGCATCTAGGGTTTTAGTTGATGCCAAGTTCAGTATGAGTCAACAGTGTGACAAGACTATAAAAATGTGCCGGCAGCTTCCCTGCATTAATCAAAGTATTGCCAGAGAAGGTGTAGTCTGGAGCAATGCTGGGCACATGGAAAGCTCTAAATAAATATTTTTTGAATGAGTGAATGTATGAATTGTTCTTTGCATTGGGTAGTGAATGTCTAAAATACAATGTCAGTTCTGAAGAGAACCTCAGTTTACAAGGTGCATTGATGAAGTAGAGAGTGACCACAAGAGGACTATCAGGAAAGTAAAGGGTCTGGAGACCCGGCCTCAGTGAGGGAACCTCCAGATGATCCCTGGAATGAGTTTTCATGGGGATGTGCTCAGCTACTTAGGGTTTGTTCTTAAGTAGACATGTTAATGTGTCTTTTTAAATGACTCCAGAGGGCAGAATGAGAAGAGTGCGTAGAAGTTACTGTGAAGAATATCAAAAGGATAAACAGTGTGGTCATTAACCAGATATCACTCAGATTTATTCCTCTGGTAATTTTTAATATAGTTGATGGGTTTAATTGAGCCCACTGGCCTCTGCCTAGTCTAACCAGATGTGGATGTGTGGTAGAAGAGATCGATCTTTCGAATCCCACTTCTGTCACTTATTAGCTATGTGACATTGTACTTTCTCTGTTCATCTTTCCCTTACTCAACTTAAAAAATGGGGATAATAATACCTATTTGGTGGCATTCTTTTTTTTTTTTCTAAACACTTGATTTTTATTTTTTTATACAGCAGATTCTTATTAGCTATCTATTTTATACACATCAGTGTATACATGTCAATCCCAATCGCCCAATTCATCCCACCACCCCACTCCCGGCTTTTCCCCCTTGGTGACCATACGTTTGTTCTCTACATCTGTGTCTGTATTTCTGCCTTGCAAACCAGTTCATCTGTACCATTATTCTAGATTCCACATATATGCTTTAATATACGACATTTGTTTTTCTTTCTGACTTACTTCACTCTGTATGACAGTCTCTAGGTCTATCCACGTCTCTACAAATGACCCAGTTTCGTTCCTTTTTATGGCTGAGTCATATTCCATTGTTTATATGTACCACATCTTCTTTATCCATTTGTCTGTCGATGGGCATTTAGGTTGCTTCCATGACCTGGCTATTGTAAATAGTGCTGCAGTGAACATTGTGGTACATGAGTCTTTCTGAATTATGGTTTTCTCAGGGTATATGCCCAGTAATGGGATTGCTGGGTCATATGGTAATTCTATTTTTAGTTTTTTAAGGAGCCTCCATACTGTTCTCCATAGTGGCTGTATCAGTTTACATCCCACGTGGTGGCATTCTTAGGGAGACCAAATAAATTGTGTATGAGAAATATCTAGCATGTAGTAGATATTCTTTAGAAAGTAAGTTCCACATAGGACTTTTTTTTCCTGTGTCTTGATTTGGATGGTAGTTATTTGACTGTTCACATTGTGATAATCCATTGAGATAGTTCTGTGTAGCTTTCTTCATGTCCATTATGTTTAGCAATAAAAATAATAGAGTATTTTAAAAACTTAAAACAAACCTGAAAACACTGAGTGCAATAGCCTTTATCTAAGCAGTAAGATTTCTTTGTTGAACGTTTAATTTTGCAGCACCCATGTTCATAGCAGCATTATTTACAGTAGCTGAAAAGTGTAAGCAACCCATGTGTCCACTGTTGGGTGAATGGATAAACAGAATGTGGTCTATACATACAATGGCATATTATTCAGCCTTAAAAGAGTGAAATTCTGACACATGCTGCAACATGGATGAACCTGGAGGAGATTATGCTAAGTAAACTAAGTCAGACACAACAAGACAAATACTGTGTGATTCCACTTATATGAGGTGTCTAGAATAGCCAAATTGTAGAAAGAGAAAGTAAAATAGTGGTTGCTAGGGATTGGGGTCAGGGGAAAAGGGGAAGTTGTTGTTTAATGGGTATAGAGTTTTGACTTTGCAAGATGAAAAGGTTCTAGAGGTTGGTTGACAACAGTGTGAATATACTTGGCAGTAATGAACTGTATACTTAAAAGTGTTAAGATGCTCAATTTTATGTTACGTGTATTTTACTGCAATTAGAAAAATTAACTTCACCTCATTTCAAACAAATCATTTTCATTTAAACACATGAATAATTCTCTCTTTTGTCTGATAGTATATGTCAATCAAGAGAATTTTAAGGTATCCATGCTAAAGAATATCCTTCAAATTGTAATTTCTTCTGGCATTTATGAAATGTAACGTTAATTTTCAAGATAATGTAGATGCTGCAGTATTTAAAGATATCTGAATTAGAATTCCTAATCTAAACATCCCAGACCTCTAGGAGCTCCAGAGATGCACTTCAAGGGAAGTCCTTGAATCCTCTGAAATTGTATGCAAAATGTGTGTGTAAATCAGGAAGGAGCATCCATAACTTTTTTCTGATCCTCAAAGGCTCTGTGACTGCTAAAAGATCAAGAACCACTTATGTAAATGAAATTCACAGAAGCCCATGAGATAGTTGTTTCACTGTTTGGGACAGTTAGAGGGATTGGGACAGTTAGAGGTATGTTATCCCCTGTCATCCTCTACACTTCTCCTGAGGGGCATGCCATTATCTTGGCAGACACAGGTGGTGTGTCGCCAGGGTCAGCCTGTGTCCAGGACTGTTAAACATCTCCATCAGTGACTGGATGATGGAATAGATGCATGCTTACCTTGTATGAGGATATCGTAAAGTCAGATGAGGTAGAAGAACCTGGGGGGATAGGATCAGAATTCCAAATGCTCTTGACAGGTTGGAGAAATGAATACAAGCCAGTGACGATGAGGTCAACAGAGAAGAATAATAAAAATCAGGGAGGGAACATAAGCCAGATGTCTAATGGAAAGAACTGGCTGAGAAAAAGACAAATAACGAGAATCCCAAGGCTCATGATGAATTACAGGCTGAGGGCTAAGATAAAGGTAAAACTCTTATGATGGAACCTGCTACTGCATAGGAGCCATAACAAGAGAAACAGGTACTTTCTTTCTCAGAGATGATCTTGAATAATTGAGATTTCCTTATTTGGTTGAATGCTGATTATGTCTAAGTAGTTATCTGCATAATTTATTCTAATTTTTGAAGCAAAATGTACACAAACATACTTGCACATATAAGCGTAGTATATAAGTGTTATGTGTGTGTGTGCATGTCTGTTTTGGTGGGTTGGGGCGTGTGTCTGCATTACCAAGAATCTTGATTGTTTGCTTTGTTGTTTGGGTCTCCGATGCTTAGGAAGGATACTTGGGGAAATTTTGGAAAAGTATTCAGGAAAGGAGAGCAGACACTGAAAGGAAAAGGAATATTGGAATTTGAAAATTAATTATCTCGAATCAAAAATAAATGTGTGAAGATGTGATGAAGAGAGCATGGCAAGCGGCTATGCCCTGTGATCATGCTGAGGGGAACAGAGCTTCCTTCCCCCTCTCTTGGGAAGGGTTTAGATCATGTGGAGTTTTCTCACCGTAAGCAATGGAAAATTTTAAAAATAGCACTACATACAGTAATTATCCAAACAAATTAGAATTATGCATTGTTAGAGTCACTTTTGTTTTCATGTGTAAAATAGATTTTACAAGGAGGGTACATTAGCTATGTTCCTAATTTTAGGAGACTCTTCATAGCCCTTTGACAATGTCAGTCAATTAGATCCAAATCAATGAAGTTGTTGTAAATTAATTACCATTAGTTGCCAGGTACAAACCATCTCCGATGAAGCATCATTGATAATTTTCAGTAAAAGTTTCTGCAGCTAACATTGTAACAAATGTATTTTTATAAAAATTTTAAATCTCAAAATTCTAAAGCAATAGTCTGTCAAACTAATATAACAAAATTTCAAGTGTTACAGGAAAATTAATCACCCTTGTTAGCAAAGAGACTTAAATAAAAGCTATCTTTATGATAAGATACCAAATAAATACAGTTTTAACTTAAACTTAGTAGCTGGTATTAAATATCCATCAACCTACTCCTGCTAGTTAGTTGATAGCAGAAAGCTTTTCTTCTCTTGGCCTCTGGTCTAAGAGTCTTTTATTCTTTCATAGTCTTCATTTCAGCCATGAACTTTAAGGTTACCATCTATGACCTTGTTATTCATTTACAGCCAAGACTTTTTTGAAAAATATGGCATTTGTAATTTTCTGTTTTCACATATTTTAGGTAAAAAATTGTCAGGAGACAGAAAAAGAGCTAGATGATTGCCAGCGAACCTTTCTGATTGCAACAATTTAAATTTTTTCTTTTAATACTGAAAACTTAAGGATGATACACTTATTTTTATTGATAAATAATAATATATAATATGGATGCTATATTTAGTCAAAATATTTACTATGATGTTTCAGACTACATGGACCATAAAAGTCTGTCAGGTGTTTTGAATTCACTATTCCCTTTGAATTGTGTATAACATTTTCATATATCCATTACTGTAGAGCTTCCTACTGCTGCTTTAAAAATTACCCCAAACCTGGTGACTTAAAATACGACAAATTTATTCTCTTACAGTTCTGGAAGTCAGAATTCCAAAGTCAGTCTCAGAAAGTTAAAATCAAGGTGTTAACAGTCCTACATTCTTTCTGGGGGTTCTAGAGGAGAATCCATTTCCTTACCTTTTCCAACTTCTAGAGGCCACCTTGGCTCATGGCCTTGCATCACTCAGACCTCTGCTTCCATCATCACACTAGCCTTCCCTGACCCTGACCCACCTGCCTCCTCTTATAAGGATGTTTGTGATTACAGTGGTCCCACCCAGAAAATCCAAGATAATCTCCCAACTCAAGATCCTTAACTTAATTTCATTGTATCTGCAAAGTGCCTTTGCCACATGAAACCACATATTCACAGGTTCCAGAGATTAGGATATGGATGTCTTTGAGGAAGCCATTACTCAGCCCATCACAAGGACTTTACTGGTCGCATATTAATACATTGAACTAAAGACAGGTATGGATTCCCTACTAACCTAAGAACAGACCTAGGCAACTGAGGTCTGTTACATGCAACTAAGTCCTTGCCTTAATGAATGTTTCATTCAAAGAGGATGAGAGTGAGGGAAATCAGAGAAGGAATCGAATAAATAAACAAAAAAACTTTTATGGTGATTAGTAAAAAGAATAAAGTAAAGCAGGGCCATGGGGCAGAGAGTGAAGGTGTAGCGGCAGCTCCTTTGCAAGGGGCCATGGGTGGAGGGCTCTCTAAGGAGCCATAGAAGCCAAGAAGAAGGAGGAGACAGCCCTGCAGACAGCTGAGTGGTGAATGCCCTAGGTGCAGAAGGGGTAGCTGTAGGAGCGAGACTGACTAGTCTGAGGAACAGACTGAATGCTGGTGGGGGCAGGAGGTTGGTACAAGATGTGGAGGGTGAGCCCAGAGGAGTCCTAAGAAGCGGGCAGGAGCCAGGCATGCCGGCCTTCATGGCCGTGTGGAGTTTGGATTTTATTCTAAGGGAAATGGGAAGTAACCCGAGGTTTTGGTATGGGTAAGGCTATAAATCTGATTTATATTACAATAAAACCCCTCTGGCTGCTGTGGGGAGACTGGACTGGAAGAGGCAAACTAGGGATCCAGAAAGAGGGCCATGGCGGTAGCATAAGAGTGAGAGGGTAGTGGCTGGACTAGGGTGATTTTGGTGGAAATGGTGAGATGCAGGATGCATCCTAAACTAGTGGCAACATTTAAATGTTTTGGTGAGGCTTTATCTCTTATCTTCCAATATTCTCTATTTGCTTTCACCCCGAACTCTCAAAATAATAGTAATATCGTGATAACATTAAAAATAATTTCAACAATAACAACTTTTATAATACAGGTGCGGGATGTTTTCTCAAGCCTTTCCTACAGTGTAAGTGCAAACATCTTTAGAGATCTGCAATGCACAGCTAAATAAGTGCTGTGGTTCTTTGGAAAACCACCAAGAGGAGGATCCCTTCACCACATTCAATGAGATGACTGCCTCCACTCTTCTGTGTGTAGATCCAGAAGCGTTTTCTGGATAAAGAGACCTGATTACTGTGCTCTGTGAGGAAGGAGGTATCATTATCATCTTCACTTTATGGTTGAGGGGTCTGAGTTTTAGCAGTAGGTGGTACACAGGACGGCACAGGCTCACATTTGGATTCAATTCTTAAGACATGAGGCTCAGTCTTTCAAGAGGTCTTTCAAGATCTTTGACTAACTTGCATCATTTATTCTGATTTTTTTCGTATTTATTTTCTTGATTTGAATAAAATGAAATTGAAGTATATTTATCAAACTATCCTAGTTAAATAAATATGCAAAAGAAGAGGAAACAACAGAATATTATTGTATGACAGTCAATCTCCATGTTAATTAACATTCCCAGTTCTGTCTCATGCACACAAATAAAAAAGGTCAAGGAGTGTGGGTTGCCCCAGCACCAGAAAATATAATTTGATAAAGATCCACTAGAGGATTGACTTGTCTTTCATATGGTTTACAATGTAGATCCTTAGCTGGTTAGAGTCAGTGTTTTCTTCAAAAGGAGGTTATTTTTATCCCTACCCTTACAACAAATGGGCACCTTAGTACTTTATAAAAGATGACAGGAAAATTACATTACCAAAAAATAGCAGATGTGGGAGGTATGCAATAGGATAGTTTATTGGGGGAAAATAGACTAATATCAAACTAGAAAGAACAGAAGCAGAAATAATAAATTTGCCTGCATCTATCTCTTCTTTCATGACCTCATCATGCCTGACATACTGATCAATTTCACTACAAGCAATAAATATTAAAATTAAATTTTTGAGTGTCTTATCAAAAGCTTCCTGACATCATTTGTTATCACCATTTCTTTTCCTGCAAGCTTTGAATACCTCTTCATCAGTCTTTTATTCCAACCAATCTTGTTCCAATTTCTCTCTCCCCACAAAAAGCACTTGTTTTTCCCCTTCTGTTTTTGACTTTTCTTTCTTAGCAGAGGTGCATGAATATTATTTTACACTCCACTGTGTCTGCATCTCCATCGATCAGGAAATAAAAAGTGAGTCTGAAGGATGTGTCGTGACCCTGCAGGGCTACAAACAACAGAGATGTGTGTAATGGTTCCCTGGCTCCTGTTAGCAGCAGCTGACGTAAAGGCTGTGGGCAGTTTTGCACAAATGAGCCTGCATCCTTTCTTGTTATAACCGATCGAGGCATTTCCAGGAGAAGGGAGCTTTCAAAGAGCGTTTAATTCTTAAATGTCACCTGCACACAATTTCCAGCTTGACAAATATTTCAGAATGTCCTAAAAGCAAATGGTAGGGTCATTATTCTTGTCTGTATAACCCCCTGGATCTCCTAATGCATTAACAATAACTACTTTTTATATCTTAAAAGCTGAAGGCAACAAGGATTTTCATTTTTTTAAAAAAAATTTTCATCATAAATTCTTTTTTTTTGAAATTTTGAATTTTATTTATTTTTTTATACAGCAGGTTCTTATTAGTTATCCATTTTATACATATTAGCGTATACATGTCAATCCCAATCTCCCAATTCATCCCACCAGCACCATCCCCTTTCCCCCCTTGGTGTCCATATGTTTGTTCTCTACATCTGTGTCTCAGTTTCTGAAAATAGGATTTTCATTTTCATAATCATCTTCTATTATTAGGAATGGAGAAATATTCCATTAGTAATATTGGATGTGGTTCACAACTGAGTTTATTTGAAAATTATTCATTGTTTCCTTTAATGTTTACAATACTTTCTAGATTTTTCTGTTAAGGACCATGTCACCATCGTTTAGGATACATTTCCTTACAATAGAGCACATTTAGCCTTGACATGTCAGCAAACTTTTATCTTTTATGTTCCCTATAGTCTTAAGATTTAGAATTTCCCTTCAGAATTCAGTTCAGGGCTTCCATTTTGTATGGCATCCTCCACTCTGACACCCAGTTTCATTTTTCTCTTTCATGCATATATTATTTGTAACATCTCTTTTGGTGCTTAATTATATCTAGTTGGTTTTGTTGTTGTTTCATATCTGAGGTTTCACAATGTCAGCTCGCCAGCTAAAGGTGACCTACAGGTGGGTTTGTATTGACTCACAAAGGGTTTTAAAAATACAAATTTTGAATTGGTGCCAATATTTGAAAACTGGTTAATTATACATAAATATCTGCGCTTCCAGTTTCAACAAAGTCAAACAACGGGTCTGGCAAGGCTGGCACTCATTTCTTGAGTTAGCAGTTGTCTGGAACTGAGGCCTGGGTGTCCCTGGATGGGCAGCAGGGTCTCCTGGTTACCAGGGTCCCTCCAGGCAATTTACTTTTATTTCACTTTCCTTCCCAGGCTTGCAGACATTTGAGATCATGGTCTGTGCGAACTTGCCTTTTCAAATTTTTGTTTACTGGACTAGGTTATAAATTCCTTGAAGCCACAGATTGTTGTTATATTTTTTCTCTATCCTCACACTGCCTAGCATAGTAATAGACACATAGTAGTTGTTCGATAAATTAATTTGTTAAAAATATCTATTGTGTGCAGCTAGGCATATATTGAGCTTCCTGAAGAGCTAGGGGAAAACAGTCTCCAAACAGTTCACACAAATTAAATGATTAATCTTCACAACTCCATTTTGAGATTCACAAGGGGTATACAGTATGGGGATTAATTTATGGTGTGGAAAGAATAACCTTTAATGAAACTATTCCCAATTGAACTTGCAGGGAAGATTTAGATACACAAAAAATAATTACCTATATTGAAAATTGCCCTACAGGGGTAAGCACCAGCCAATCTTTTACTAGAAAGTCCCATGGCCTCTCCAGAGAAGGGGGCTCTGGTCTCCCTCTAGCCTTGCAGCCTTCTAGAACCATCATTCACTGTGAGAAAGAATTTCCAAATCACCTGAGTGCTTTGGCCAGCATCTCTCACCAGCTTACTGATTTCATAGTTATTCAGACTAGGGTTCATCAGAATAACCTGTCCCAGAATTCTTTTTCTGCCTCTGTATTTAGTTGTATAAAAATATTTCAGATAAACCACTTGGGAGTAAGGGGAGTTATTAAGGTTGCTTTCCATATGTATTTTTGAAAACTAATGAAAATACCCCAATTATTTAATAATGTCTTAGAAGAATTGGTTCTTAGCATCTTAGATTTCTCTTCTTTTTAATTTCCATTTTGAACTATTCAAGAATTTAAGCAAGAAAAGATATAATATTAACATATAAACATATAGAAGTAAATAACACATATAAAATATGAATTTGGATCTTGGTGTTTCAACATACTTAGAAATAGTGGAAAATCTGAGAAATACTTAGAAGATCTATGTATACTTTTTTATAGGTTATAATTGAAAATACACAAAATAACATTTATTCAGCAATCAAATATTAGTGACACAGAGAATCAAGAAGTAAATAAAAAACTTAGAGCAGGCAACATTGTTTTCACAAAGCCTGATTAGGAAAATAAAACCGCAGATATTTTTCTCATAAGAGAGTGTCATATACTTATAGTTTTCTTATATTTAGTTTATACCAAATTCTAGGTAACATGACCTTTGGACCCACGATTCAAAACCACTTTGAAATAAGGGTGAAGCTTGCTTGAAGCTTACAAAGCTGACCCAGTAAGAAGTGAAAACAGCTGGACATTGAGGAAGGACCAGAAACATTATATAAAGCAGATACTAACAACTAAAAAAATGCAGTGATGAAAATTTAAGAGAAGAATAGGTAGAATGGGGAAATCAAATTACAAAGTCATCCTATCATATATCTTTCTGGATGAGCCACCTGCATCATCATTGTCTTTCCATGTTCTGATTAACTCAGAACTCACAAACCCAGCTAGCATGGTGTGCTGGACACCTCTGTATACATTCAGAGAGAGAGAAACGAGTTCTAGATATGCATTTTGTGATTACTAGTAGTACACCAAGTTTAAAACAACTTCCTTTAATAACCATATTCAACCACATTACGAAAAAAGGAGACATTTTTATACTAGGCAAGTGATCATGAACTAAGAGGGGAAAGTTCAGTGTAGTGAAGTCTTTAGGCAGAAAAAATAAACTAATTAAATAAAGATGGAAACTGTTTAGGTTGGTTCTGAGGGGATCAGAATCATTTAAGAAATGACCCTAAATCACTTAAATACCAAGAACCCAAACAAAATTTAGAGGTGGGAAAGGCCAGTTCAAACTGGGTTACGGTAAAATACTATAGTTATAGATTACTTGGACTGCATCTCCTTTTTCTCCCTTCAATGAGGTAGTAACATTCATTTGAAATACAATTGGGAATATTTATTTTAATTTGCTTTCCGTTACAGAATTTTCCCATCTTCCCATCTTTTCTGATTATCTTTTATTTGGGAATGTGTGGAACATTAACATATTTCCAAAAGTAAAACCTATATAAAAAGGTACCCTCAGAAAAGGGTCACTTCCCCTCACCCCACATTGCTCTCATCCTGTTGTCCACCTCCATGTTACGTCTTGTGTGCAGTCAACACCATGTTTCTGATTTATCCTTCCTGAGTTTGTTTTGTAAAGATGAGCAGATATGTGTGCTTTCTTATTTCCTTAAGAAAAAGACAGCCAGCTATACATATGTACTTTGCGTTTTTTTTTTTTTTTAAACAATATGTCCCTCATGTTTATAGAGACTGTTGTAGCAATAGAGATCACCTTCGAGCTGTATCACTTCACGCTGGTCATAGAGATATTCCTCATGCACTTTTTGTAGCTGCATAATAGCGTGTTGCACATATTTACTATGCTTTACTCAACCAATTTCCTATGGAAGAACGTCACTTTTAATCTCTCTCATCCCACCATTTCTAGTATACCTTGAAGGTACTCAATACATGTTTGATAAGTCAGCATCCTAATGGATAGGATACTGTTTTAGATGAGTATTGAAGGGTATGTGGAATTTGTATTGAGGGGAAGTGAATTGAGGGTTCTGAAGAGGAAGCATGCTGAGCAGAGATGCACAGTGGAGAAGATTGAGCTGCCTGAAATGAAACGTTTTGTTGCCAAATGGTGGGGAATAGATCTGCTATCTCAGGTGGAACCAAAATTAAAGTTCTTTGAAAACTGGTTTCAATGTTACATTTCATTGAGATTTAAGTTTCAATGGCATGAATGAAAATGGTTGAGAAAAAATAATATTTGGGCATAGTGGTAGAACTTAACCCTAGATGGTGTAAATGCTGCTACATTTTCTCTGTTATTAACCATTTCTGTTTTGGTTTTTTTTGTGTGTGTGTGTTTTTTTTTTTTTTACAGTGTAGCAGAATAAATGGAACTGACTTACCTTTCAAAATATATATAACTGGTTTCTTGTACTCTTGACAGCTTGGTCATGTTTCCAAAAGCTACCTAACTATTTATTTATTTTCTCTAGGAGGTGTGTGTGTGTGTGTGTGTGTGTGTGTGTGTGTGTGTGCTGGAGCATACGCCTTCAACATTATCATGATGCTCAGTGAGCTAGCAAAGGGGCATACGTTTTTAGTGAGTTCATAGTGAACTAACTGAATCAGGAATGTTAATCTGGCAGTGACAGATGAATTAGAGGGGGTAGACAAGTAATATTAGTTTTCTACCATTATGCAACAAGTTCCCACAAATTTAGGGGCTTATAATTATTTATGATCTCATGGTTCTTGTATTGCCTGGGGTTGGGGTCTCATCTGGAGTTTGGGGACAGTCTCCAAGCTAAGGTGGCTGAACAGAATTCAGTTCCTAGCAGTAGCAGTATTAAGGACTCTGTTTCCATGCTGGCTGTCAATCAAGGGCCTCTCGCAGCCCCTACAGGCTACCTGTCACCTGGAGGTGACATATCATATTCACAGGTTCCTCCCGCAGTCCATAGGAGGGAGTTAAAGAAGAATGTGGGTCATTGGTGGGTCAACTTAGAATGCTACCTACCACACCAATGTGCAGAGATGATGTAGTTAGGAGGTTACTGTATTCATCCAGGGCTGGGGCTGTAGAAGCCTTTATTCAGGTGAGTGTGCAGGGAGAGGGGGCATAAAAGGAAGAGAGGCAAACACACTTTAAATGGAGGGTCAATAAGACTTGCTGATTGACCTGAGAATGAAGAAAAAGGTAAATAGTCAAAATATTTCAAAGCAAATCAAGCCAGTGATTGAGGCAAAGACATGAGAAAAGAAAATGTCTTTGACCAGGAGGTCCCACTGAGTTTGGATTGAGACAAGTTGAGTCTCAGTTAACAGGGCATCAGAAAGAGAATATTTATGAGGCAGGTGTAAATAAATGTATTACTGTAGCATAAGCAAGAGCTGAGGCCTGTGGAAACATTTGGCATACATCACATCAGAGGTGTAGCTGAAGTTTTGTGAATAAATATGCTTTTCAAGGAAAATGGCTTAGAAGCCTATTATGGACTGAACTGTATTCCCCTCTCCCTCAATTCAAATGATGAAGCCCCCCCGCTTCCGCCCCCAAATGTGACTGTGTTTGGAGATGGGTCCTTTAAAGAGGTAACTAGGTTAAATGAGGTCATGAGGGTGGGGCCCTGGTCTAGTAGGACTGATGCCTTATATGAAGAGGAAGAGACAGCAGGGCTGCATGCAAATAGAGGACACAGTGAGAAGGTGGCTGTCTGCAAGCCAAGGAGAGAGGCCTCAGGAGAAACCAGCCCTGTGGGCACTTTTATTTTAGACGTCCAGCCTCCAAAGCTGTAGGAAGATAAATGTCTGCTGTTTAAGCCACGAAGTCTGTGGCATTTTATCATGACTACCCGAGCTGACTCATACAAAGCCCAAGTACAGTTTCTAGGAAGAGACGTATTTTGAGGAGGCAGAGTGAGTGAAAAGCCACCAGAAGTCTGAGAATGCTGAGTCTGCACTGTGGTGAGCTATGAGGGTCAGTGACCTGGGTCAGAGGGTGTGGAATCCAGCCTTCACTCTGCAATGGGTGGCACTATCTAACTTTGGGCCGACCTCTTAAGCTCTCAAAGCCCTAGATTGATAAAGTGGGCATGGTAGTGTACATCTCCCTGATTATAGGAAGGTTTAAATAAGTTTCTATATTTCTGTAGCTATGTTTACTTTGATATGTACATAAACAACTAAAAGCTCGTTCCTAAGGTATGCAGCACTATGTAGATGTACATGAGTAATAGTGGCCTCCAGAAGTATAAAGCTGTAGAGTTCTGATAGCATCAATATTAAATGATCCTGCTTCCTCTTTTTTTTTTTTTTTTTTTTTTTTTTGCGGTACGCGGGCCTCTCACCGCTGCGGCCTCTCCCGCCGCGGAGCACAGGCTCCGGACGCGCAGGCCCAGTGGCCATGGCTCACGGGCCCAGCCGCTCCGCGGCACGCGGGACCCTCCCGGACCGGGGCATGAACCCGCGTCCCCTGCATCGGCAGGCAGACTCCTAACCACTGCGCCACCAGGGAAGCCCGATCCTGCTTCTTTTAAGCTCATCTGTGTTTGTAGCCACGCCATTAGCTCTCACTTCCTACTGCTGTCCAGGTATTATCCTGTTCAGCCATTTATTTTGTGTTGATGTGTAGGCTGGAAACCAGGTAGTTATGGATGTTAGAATTTTGTCTACAACAAGAGTAAGATTCCAAGGTACAGCCTGAGGAGTGTCAGCCTGGATTAGAGTACCCAGTGTGTGCAGCTGTCTCTATTTACTGACTGTTTCATGAGTGGCTTAGCTGCCTGGGCAAAAGTTAGGTTTATGGAAGTGAGGTGTTATTCTGTGTTTGGTTTTATTCCAGGGCTCCTCTATTAAAGATGCATGTGGAAAACTTGGAAAATATTCAGGTGAAAGGTTTAAAGAAGTCAAATAATGTAGCTTTAAAAAGAAAACACCATGAAGAAAGCTGAATAGCCTTCTTCAGTCTCTCCACTAAGGAGAGCTAAAATATGCTTTCTGTATGACCTTCATTCTTAGAGATCTAGATTAGCTCTAAAAAAATATTTAACTGACATAAAGAATTGGAATGATAACTGTCACATTTTTTCTCTGTTGGTCTTTAAGAATGTGACAGCTTTTCACATCTTTGGAATGGTTTAGATGGCTTCTGATAGAATGGGAGTTTTTAAAAGGGAGAAAAACTACCGTACACAGAAATAATTTTTTTAAAAAAACTGACATAGCATATTGAATGCAGTAGACATTCGTATTCATGTTTGCCTTCCAAACTCTATGA
This sequence comes from Monodon monoceros, assembly GCF_005190385.1. Taxonomy (NCBI): domain Eukaryota; kingdom Metazoa; phylum Chordata; class Mammalia; order Artiodactyla; family Monodontidae; genus Monodon; species Monodon monoceros. The sequence goes on along the minus strand of NW_021703771.1, from coordinate 82,648,079 downwards.
AAGTAATTGTGTATGTATAACACTATTGTATTATCCAGAGAAGATAGTTTCATAAATCATTTACTGCCTACTGACGTGTTTCTTTAATGCTAGTACACATGCTCAGTTTATTTTGGTTTTAAAATGTCTGTATAAGAAAAAAAGAACTAGCAGAGAATGTAAAGCAAACATGAATGTTACTCAACACTAAATATGCTGAAGAATACCATGAATTTCTTTTTTATGTGTCAAGCAAACCCCACCTCAAATAAATAAGCTAAAATGAAAGTTTAGATTTTCTGCATAGAAACATTGATGCAGATTTTATTTCATTTTTGCTTCTTATCCTAGAAAAGAATACCTGCCAGGGCTTACCTAGCTGTACTTCAATTTATAATATAAAAGATAGAAATGTAGGTATTTATTTATTTGTTACAGATATCTTTTGAACAGCGTGTGCAAAGGACTAAGCATGGCAGGCAGGAGGAATACTCTTCAAGTAGACTTCAGCCCACTGAGCAGACATGAGGACACAGAGTTATACAGGCGGCTGTGTTGGAAAAACAAATGAGGGAAGTGGTGGATCGGCTAATATATATAATTAAGAGCCAATTTCACAATAAAATAATTAAAGTTATGTCTAATTAAGTAGAAAGAAACCTATATTTTCCAGTGATTTTGGATTAATTCAAGCCATTAAGAGTTTGGTGCATCTGAAAAAAGTGCTTTTATTTAACTAGCTGCTCACAAAGAGAAAAAAAAAGAATAATTTTCTGGCACGTGCATCCCATCGTCATTGTCATTGTCATCCACCAATGACAAAAACCACAATCTTAAAACCACAATTTTAAAACTTAAAATTTGTTGTTTCAGATATTAAGCTCTATCAGCTCAGCATTTGCCCCTCTGCCCTTCTTTCTTGGGTTCAGTGTGAGCTCTGGGCCTTGTAGCAGGAGCTGCAGCGTCAGCGCCCCATCTACTGTTAGTCCTGATCTGTTCTGAGGTGCAGTCCACCGGGTGTCTAATTGTGCTGCCTCTTCTATCCAATGTCTTCACTTCAGAGTTCTGTATTTTTGGAGATATGATCCATCAGTTCTGCTTCCTGTTTACACGGCCACACAGCTTTCCCCAAGAACATTCCTTCCGTGACCATGACTGTGACCAGGATAGCCCCTGGGGGCTGCTTGCCTTTTTTTACGGCCAGCTCTCTACCCTGTTTAGGAGGATATGGCGGTTCCTTCTGGGGCCAGGGAGGGTGGGGCTGACATCACAGCTGCACCACCTCTGACCCCCCGCAGCGATTTCTGCTGCTCCCCACACCAGGCCCTCAATGAGCATCACCCAGACAGAAAGGGCAGTGTCTAGCGTTGTCCCCGCCACCCCCCGCAGCCCAGCCCTGGCTCTTGTTTCCTTTCCGTGAGCTCAGAGAGCCCAGTGGGCCTGGTGTGCGAGCAACCTACTCGTCAGGTGTCCTTCCTTAGGGCTCTGCCCCACACCTGAACTTCTTCTGTCACCAGCTTAAAGGCCAAGAATTGCAAGTCTGTTCTCTGGTGCCTCCTGCTGACCTCAGTGGAGGAGGGTCATGGGGTTCAAGGACATAGGTCACTGTGTGTGGGGGAAACATTTCTGTTAATATTTCCCTTATCATCACAGGGAAAATAGCCCTGTGATCCCTCTGCGTGTCCCTTCCGGTTCCAGAAAGGAACAGAAAACGTACTCAGATAGGAGGCTGAAGGGATTGAATGAAGGGACTGCTTACAGAATAGCTTGAAGAAAACCAATGGAGCCTCACGGCACCTGACCTAGTCTTAGTGAGAAACTGTTGCTCTCCTTTTTTCCGTAGGGACAAGAGGAACAGAAACTGTTCTGGGTGGAGGGAAGCCCCACCCACCCCCTTCCGGGGCCCACTGATACCTCCCATTGTCTAAACCCAACTGGAGGTCAGACGACAAGGGAGCCCAAGGGAGGTGGTCCTTAGGCGTCAGCCTCCGGGGCACAGAACAGGCAGAGAAGGCTGGGGGATGAATGGGGTGGGTAAGGGGATGAAAATGGAAAATACAATCAGGGCAGAGAATATGATTAGAGCTCCCCCGAGTACACTCCTGATTTCAAGTACTGTATACTGTTTGTTGTACCCACTGACATAAACACACTGCCAGAATCTGAGGCTTGATATTTAGTTTTGGGAGTAGGGCTGGAGACAGAGGGGGCAGTAGCATGAAATAAATGAAGCAGGGAGGATAAAGAGCCCACCTGGAAGACTACCATGTTGATAAATTTATTTTTAAATGATTTGAGGAAACTTTGTTGTCTCTCTCTGTATTATGTGGTTTAAAATTATATATATATAGATTTTTTTTTCTGAAAATGAACTTAAAAGCCAATAAGAACCAATTTTTCTAGCTACCCTGCAGAGAACCAGTGTGAATTGATATATCCTCCTGGTGTAAAATATATGGGTATATTTTCTAATGTCCTTAGTAGATACGCGCCTTGCACTAATTTCTGTGTGTTATTACATTATATGCCTCACGATTCATTTATTCATTCATATGCCACATCCTGTTCTGCTCGCTTTTCAAACAGAAGCTTTTTTCAAAATCTGATCTTGTAGAATTGTATCTATTTTTTTTCCCCCTTGGTGCCAGATGTGAAAAGTATACAAACACAGCTGGATTAATACTGTCATGCAGATGGTTTAGTTGGTACTTTGTTATATTAATATTACTGCCAGGATCTTGTAACGTATGTTGATGTAATTGCCGCAATTGAAAAGGACTCAAATATATTTTATGTCTCATGTATATTCGTTAGCAGAGAGTGGCCAATACAAACATGGCCAACTGCTTATGAGAAACTAAGATGCCAAAAAAATCCTCAGAAAGCAAATGACTAACAGAGCTGAGTAGTTCCTATTGCAGCTGACATAGATGATTAAGCTATGGATATGAAGTTTATATAGAACCATGAGGATTAATTTGGACTGGGCCTTTTCTAGTTAACTGTCACAGCAATTAACTCATGGCTTCCTTTGCCATCGGTTTCTTCCCTGTTGAAAGCATGTTTAGACAAGTCATTTCAGAGGTCTGGAGATCTGCTTTATTTTCCAGATTAAGTTTTTGTTTGTTTGCTTTTTAAGTGTGAGCATGATGGATTTGGAAAGTTTAAGCCGGATGGTAAAGGATGCTTTCTGCCTAATTGCAGTAAATCTTTGGATAGTCAAAGGTGCTCTGAGAATTTTCACTGTTTACTTTTCTAGGTAGGAAAATACTAGTTTTCTTCTCCTTTTTTATTTTTCTTTTAGCCCTCAAGTTAGACAAATTTCTAAAATACATAAACTAATGGCCTTTCTGCTGGTTGCAGTAGGTGCATAAATGTTTGCAACTTGAACACACTTAAATCTCTTTTAAGTTAACTCAGTTTTGCTTTGCCTCAGTGTCATTGACTCATAATAACCTGGTTTGCAGGAGGATGTGTATACATGTATGTTCTGAAGCCAGTTGTGCAGTAAGAAGTAACAGGCCTCAACTGCTTCATAAGTCTTTCTGAAGGGTCTAGAGTGTGGGCAGTCAGACAGCACCAAGAGATTTCAGAAGTTAGGGCGAAAGGAGGCTGGCGGAGGTCCTTACAGCCCACAGTGCCCAGGTGGGAGCTGTGTGGTATGACTAGCAGACTGTGGACCCAGCCGCAGGAACGGAGCCTGGCTCCATTTACCCTTAGAAGGCGCTGTTCATGTGCTTCCTGGGAGAGTGTGGGCCACTGGCTGGGATGCAGAGGAGATGCAGGGAACTAGGAACTGGACACTGACATGGACAGGGTAGGGGTAGCCTGATTCTGTATTAAGGGCACCACAGTCCTTAACAGTTTTTGGTCTTTCTTTCTTACATCTTTTCCTTTCCTTTGCTCAAGTACTCCTTCTGTCTCCCCTCTTTGGTTTTTTGTTTTGTTTTATTTATTTTTGTTCTTTATTTTATTTTTAATGATAAAAATCCCAGACAGAAGCTTGTTTTGTTGACAATTTCTTTCATTCTTCCGAAATTGTAGTTTAATGGGCTATATCCTTTTAATTCATGATTCTGTCTAGTAGCATTGGGACATGAGGGGATTAATGTATGGGTACCCAACCCTAATTATAAAGCCCTCCTATGTAATAATCTGTCACTTCACTCCTCCATCCTATATCATTCCTGCTTACCATAGAGCATCTCACAGGGAAACGTAAGGTAAAAGAAAACATGTTTATGTGGAGCCCCTGATTTTCAGATTCTGGCAACTGCTTTAGGATCCATCTGTGTAAAAGTCAGAATTAAATCCGGGGGCAAATATGTGGTTGGGTAAATGGCCCCACCTTGCTCCAGGAAAATATGGATTTAGTGGATCTACGTTCCTGGGGTGGGAAGAGCAAGAAGAGAAAAGCAGGAAATGATTTGATTGCCCATAGCTCCTCCCCCTGGAGCTGCCCCCGTGGGACTAGTATAGTATTTGCACTTTACACCTTTCATTTAACCGAAGTTGTTGGATGGTTAATTAAGAGCATTAGACCAAATGAGAAAAGATCAAAAGTCAGATAAGTTCCATTCCATTTGGAGGGGCAATGAAGGTGTCAGTAAATCTGATTTCATTGATGGGGAAGATGATGGGTATGTTTCATGTATCAGATCGTAGGACCTGCTTTCTTCTGTGTTATGCTTTTTGCATAAATACAGACTAAATAATATCAATTACTCTGTGATATCAGTTGATTAACATGTTTAAAATTCTGTCAAACCCAGTACCAATGGTGTGATTATAATAACTGAACTGATTCATTACTTTGGCCCTAAGTGGACACAGCCTGTATCTTCGTCTGGAAAGCTTCTGGGGGCAGAATGATCTGGGGGCAGAATGCCCCCGTGGATGCCGGTAGAGAGGGTGATTTGGAAGAGCTCCCTGATGCTGAGATGCACATGCACTGGCATAGCTCATGATAGGAGGCTGCTTGCATGCTGATTCTCACACAGAGAGGGAAACTAACATGTCTTGTTTAAGATATTGTTTTCATCTTAATTTAACGATGCTTCTATTTCAGTTAGTTGCACGTTAACTCAACCTGTGTAGGACGGTGTATTAACAAACTGTGTTACAAATTTAAAAGTAGAGGCAGAGATTTTGAGGGAATAGGTGAGCGTACTACAGTTGGTGACAGAGAAAGCGCTACAGGCAGAGCCAGGCCTCGTCCGATGCTTTCCACGCACCTCAGCGATCTCCCTACTTCCATAGTCACAAGGGCAGGTGTGACAGGATGTGACTGGTTTTCTCCCTGCACATGCAGCTAGCTTCCTTCCTTCCTTCCTTCCTTTTCTTACTCCACTGCTTTTAGAGAAAACTTAATGCAATAATTACACTGAGCAAGCGCATCTTATGATAAAATCAAATCACAACCTTGTGTTTCTTCTAACTTTGTTCAGGGGTCAAGTCATTCCTGCACATCTATATGAAATCTCAGCAGACTCTATGACCTTTTTTTCACTCTTAGGTAATAGACAGTCCTGTGGGCATTTGAAGAAGAAAACACAGCCTCAATTTAGTAATGGTGATATTCAGACCAAGATTTTAATCAAGTCCATAATTTTTATTTCTTGCCCAGTTCAGGCCAGAGGTCGTACTCTGCCTGACCTCGAGGAACGTGATATTATCAGCCTCTGCCCTCTCCCTTTGTTCACCCTCTTTCTTCTCTCAGGCCAGTCTCCATAGGAGTTTGGGGGTTAGAGGGAATTTGAAGAAGCTCAAAGGAGTCTAGGAGGGAGAAGAGATGAGGCGGTGAGACAGAACTTAGGCCCCAGGCTCTCCGAACCTGACAGATGGGGTCAACTGATTCTCCTTCTCAGGGTTATTTCATGGTCTCTCAAGAGCTCTGCACCTCTGGGGAGCTCTCTGCATTTCCCCTGGCTCCCAGTGGAAGTATCTGGCTGGCTGGGTGGCCACTTGGGATCTTACCTACCTGCCAAAAGAGGTGACGTTTGGCCTCTGACTGCTGGGCTCCTGCCACCTTCTAGCTGGCCCTAATGTCGAGAACCTAAGACCGTTGCATCAATCCCTCTGTCTTTCCACCTGGCTCTCATCTGGTCCCCAGATAACTTAACCTTCCGGTGTCTTCCCCAGCCCTGGCATATGGGTCCACCCCAGTGCAGTCCTGAATCCTGCTGACACAGCCTGGGATAGCTTCCTCAGGTGTGAATCAGGCTGGGAGGCTGGCCCTCCGTGCCTCAGCTCTCTGACTGGTCCTGCGTGGAGCCAGTTCCCACCAGGCTGGAGGTGGAGGAGGAACAGCAGGAGGGAGGGTGCAGCCTCTCAGTGAGGCAGCAGCCTTGTCCTTCATAAATAAATTTTTGTAAATCTCCTGTTCCCTTTACTCTAGGTCTCCTTATATACCTTTGACTTGGCTGAGTGGTCCAAGAGTTGTCCATAAGTTTTCATTTCTTTTGTAAAGTATGAATATGGAGATCTGACTTTGGAATTCCAAATTTAATTTTTTGTATTTTGGTGTCTTCATTTAAACTTCAATTTTAACACTCATTCTTTTCATCTTATGAATTAAAACTCTGGCCTTTTTTATTAAATACTCTTAAATTCAGGGCTCTCTCTCGCTTTTTATCCTTTTCCCCTTTTTTGTAGGGATGATAAGGCCAGAGGGCCTCACATATTGCTCTGACCTCAAGGAGAGAAGTCTGATTTCCTGGGGTCCTCTGCCTCACTGGCCTCCACCGAAGTGAGGGTGGGCAGCCCTGATCTTGTGGATCAGTTTCCTTCCTTGTGCATCTGTTGTTGAAGCTCATGAATATCTCACCCCGCCTTCCAGGCACCTGGTTTAAACATTCTTAGTTTTTCCAGCCAGAGGCCCTGGGAGATGCTGGCTGACTTTCAGCCTGTTTGCCCTTCTCCTGGCTCATCTATCAGCTCCTTTCTTGCACCCTTGGGTCCACAGGTACCTCAGGGATGTCTGCGTAGACACTCCACACCTGTATTGCTGCTCCCCACTGTGGGAAGGCGGTTTCTTTGGAGGCTTTTCCCTCCAGGAGTTCCCAGAAGGAATCAAGGCCTTCGTCAGTGTACGTTCCTTTAACCAAACCTATCTGGGCATTTCTATTTACCACCTTCCCTATCTCTGTCTCTAACTAGGGAGTTGATCCTTATGGGTTTGTGGAAGGCAGTGATGCTGCTTCTCATGTACCCACTGAGAATAAGCTCTCACCACGCGCCCTCCAATTATCCACCTTGGTTGAACACATCAGACTGATCCTCTTAAGGGCTTCGATATGATTCTCCATTCTTCCCACCTCTGAGGTTTCATGGAGTAAATTCTGTACCAGACTATTAAGGCTGCTATAGACCCAACAACATCTTAGGAATTCAAAGTCCAATCACTTGACCCTTTCTTTTCCTGGGATTTTCTTTATGTTCTCCGTTCCATACAGAGGCTCTGCCTGAGGGTCCAGTTTTTAAGGTAGAGTACTGAAGGGCATGAGAGGGATAACAGTGAGAGAAGAATATTATCAGATAATATTTCAAAATATTCTCCTCCGTTACTGCATTGCTTCTCAGTTGAGTAGTGGAATGTCTGAAAGATGGGTAAGTTGACAAATGACAAAATAACTAGCATGATGAAATGAATTTTATCTGAGAGTGGCTGCTCACTTATTACAAAATGAGTCATCAAGTTTGTTCAATATCAGAACATCTTGTTTATCCTCAATTTTTTTCTTTTCTTACCAAACCCCAATGCCAAACCATTTTTTTTCTTTTGTAACAGAAGACATGCCATTGGAGATTGCTGCCCTCTTATTGAATAAACTCAGGGAAACATAAAAGGCAAGCCTTTTTGAAGGTAAAGATGAAAAGTAGCTCTCTTAAAGCAGGGTCTTTTATCTTTTTACAGGATATTCCTCTGTCAGTCTAACTTTCAAAAACATCTTTCATCTTTGACTCAACAAGGCTCCTTCACCTGTCTTTCAAACAGGAGATTAACTGTACAGAAACGTGTGGGGTTGTGTTTGTTTCCTAGTGATTTTTGACACCTTCTCCCTAAAAGTCAGAGGGGTAGTGGGCTGGGAATGGTGGGCAGGGGTGAGCAAAGAGTTGTAGGGTTGGAGAACATCACAATCCCTGCTGTACCCCCTTCCCCACCCCTTTTGCCATGTGTTCTGTTTGCATCTAGACCATCAGAGCTGGTTTGTAGGTGTCAGTAACAAATACCAGTGAGAGACTCCTTTGGGGCAAGTCCCTTTTGCTGACTGGTGCTGGACCTGGCAGATAGAAGATGCTGACAAACTGGTTAGGAAGAGGGTCTTTCAGACATAATTATGATCCTCTTGTATACCTTAAACTGCATTTCAGTTTTCAGAAATCACCATGACTTTCTTGGCTTAGTTTATAACATAAGGTATGGTAACAACCCTTCATATTTTTCTATCCTTGAATTCTCAGATTCATGTTTTCTGTGTCGAAGTCTTAGCAGATACTCAGCTGCTTTGCTTGCTTTCTGTTGAGTTTAGGGGAATCATCCATGGTGTACCTCCTTTCCTTTAAGTGTATAAAGTCATCCTAACATCTCTGAATTTAGAAGAGCATATTTAATGTCTAATTCTATCAACTTTATTTTCACCAGAAGCTTTGCAAATGAGCATTTAACTCATCCAACTGATCAGATTAGTTTTATGTTCATTTTTAAATTTTTCCCCTCCATTTTGTGATATTCCTAAGAAGTTGTTAATTTCCTTTCTGGGGAACTTACAGCCTGTCATTCTGTTATTTCCTTGTCAGAAGTTTCCACTGCCCTTTTCTTTTCCTGTTAGGGCATAGTTGAAAAAAAAAATTGAGGCAGTTTGTAAGGAGGAAATTACCTTTAATGCTTTAAGTATAATACTTTTTGTTTTAAGCATGAATTTTTCATTTTGAAAATATGAGATCTTTACTCTGAACATCTATGGCATTAATATTATCATAATATTAGTAACTCAACTGAAAACTAAACGAGGCATTAACATTTGTATTACTTAATTCAACATGGTAGGATATAAAGGTATTGTCTGAAAAATCAAACTTAAAATAGGAATACACTGTAATGTTTTAAATCAAGGACTTAAGTTATATTCAGAAGGAGAAAATTCTGATACTTTATGTTGGATTTATTTTTGTTTCCACAAAATGATTAACTCAATAAGAAGCCATTCGACAGTGGAAAAGCTGATGGGCCCTTCTGTTTAATAAACGTATTCAATAAAGTCTTAGTAATCTGATATCTTGTGTTCAAACAAGCAAGCAAGCAAGCAAGCAAGCAAACAACTTTATTTGATCTGATCCAAGTTTGCTTAGACGTAAAGCAATTTTTCAACATGCACAGTTCTTGCATGTATAATGAGAGAGAAGGATGGTCTGTTGATACGGATTTGAGGACAAAGTGAAAGAGTCTTAGATTCTTCCTCTGAAAGCCACATGGCACTTGTTTGAGGTGCTCAAGAATCTTGCTAGGACACATGGCACTAAAAAATATTTACACACCACAGCTCATCTAATCTGAAATGAAACCTTCTCAAAGCCCTAATTTCCAGCCTCAAAAGGAGGAAAAAATAAATCATAATCTTCCTAAATCCAGGTAGCTTATTCTGTTTTAATTGAGGAACTTAAATAAATATGCAGTCAAATTCAGGGTTGCTGCTTCTCCTTTATTCTGTCCTCCTCCTTCAAAGTTATTTAAATTGGGAGGGGTCACCTTAGTGTCCTGCACCCACACAGAGGTGGCTGGCCTTGCCTGCCCTCCAGGTGAGATGCACGGTCCCTGGATGCTTTTCTCTCCACTCTGTAGTGGTGTAATAGGCTGAATTGTGTGCCCCAGAGTACCTCGAGGGTGACCTTGTTTGGCGATAGGGCCTTTATAGAGGTAATCAAGTTAAAAAGAGGTCATTAGGGTTAGCCCCAATTCAATATGACCTGTGTTCTTATAAAAAGGGGGAAACTGGGCCCAGAAACAGACACAGAAGGAAGTTGATGAGAAGATACAGCGAGGAGACAACCATCTACAAGCCAAGGAAAGAGGCATGGAACAAAATTTCCCCCACAGCCTTCAGAAGGAACCAACCCTGCCTACACTTTAATTTTGGATTTGGCCTCCAGAATTGTGGGACAACAAATTTCTGTTGTTGAAACCACCCAGTTTGTGCTACTTTGTTACAGCAGCCCTAGCAAACTAATACTGTGGGCAACTTCCCTTTGCCACGTCCTATACCCTCGCTTGTAGTAAACCTTGTGGACAACAATCCCCTTCTGTCTCCATCTAACATGGCCTTGAAAGTGAAAAACATTGGATTTCACAATAGTACCATGGAAATGAGCTTCAGGAGCATGTTCTGAAAGTTAAAAACAACAACAACAAAGCCTTGTTCCTTTGTCCTCAGTGGGCTTTGCTTTCCTCTGAAGTAGCTGATAACTTAGCAGAAGTACATAGAAACAGGCAATGGCAAGAATCCCGGGAATGATAAACACAGCAGATGTATGTAAACAGAATCATGGTGTGAGGATATGATTTTCTCACGGTTTCCACAAGTCTGGGCATGGCTTAGTTGGGTCCTCTGATTAGGGTCCCAGGAAGCTGTGATCAAGGGTCATCTGGGGCCTCCTGTGAGTATTGGATCCTCTTCCAAGCTCGCATGGTTATTGGAGCAATTCATTTCTTTGTGGCTGTAGAACTCATGGTGATTCCTTCTTCCAGCCCAGCAAGAGTGTCACACTCTCTCTTCTAGTCTCTGATTTGTAGGTCAGGCCCACCCAGGGTAAAACTCCCTTTTGCTTAACAAGTCAACTGACTAGGGACTTTAATTACACCTGAAGTAATTTAATTGCATCCCTTTTCCATATGACATTTCCTAATCATGGGAGTGTCATCTGTTGTATTCACAGGTCCTGCTCATACTCACAGAGAAGGATTCATTATACAGAGTGTGCGGACCAGGGAGTAAGAATCTTGAGGCCATCTTAGCATTCTGCTTACCACTGGCAGTAGTAGAAGTTTTCCTCTTGTGGCTGTTAATTGCCATTAGGTTGAGGGTAGGATGTGGGTAGCATGGTAGTTCTGTGTTACCTGGTTTGGAGTAGAGCCCACCCCCAGGCACAGAGGGGAACTGTGAGGTTGAGGCATATTTTCAGTGCCTGGGTGAATTGGGCCTGAGCTGAGGGAAAGATTCTAGTTATACCAGGAGACCTGAGCACAGTTCAAGTCAGACAAAACCTGAGATATTTGACCTGGAAAATGTGGTGGGAAAATTGTGAGTCATGGGATGCTGGGCTTACCCCAAGCTTCTAGATCCCACTCAGCTTCTCTGAGGTTGCCAGCCTTTGAAATGATCAGCATGAGTTACCCCAACTTAGCCACATATTCTGCATCAACCATTTCTCTTTCATTTTTCAAAATGAAAGCTAATTTTCCAATGTTCCGTTCCTTCACAAAATTTCTATTTATGATAGCCAAACATGTAGTAATTTGCTATCAATTTATCCCTCCCAGTTAATGATTTTGATTTGAATAGAGGTTTCCTGGAGTAAATAATATGAAACACAAAAGAATGATGCTAATGATGGGAATTATAGGAAAATAACCCTGAAATCAAGCCTTTTATTATGTTGAAGTCTGGGTCTGCTTGAATATGTAGCGCTTGCATTTCAAAGTCTCTGCTAAACAAATAATATCACCTACCTAAATCATGACTTATCAGAAAAGCCATAGCATTTTATAATCATTTTCATCAATATATTCCATTAGCAAAAAAAAAAAAAAATACATTCTTCTCAAAAAATATCTCCATTATATGCAGTGATTTTTAAACTATGGAGACATGCTACCTTTACCACAAAGATACATCAGAATTATGTCCCTCTAGAAGTTTATGGGTTTCTCAGTCTCCCTGGCTCATCTCCCAGGACAGAATCCTTTATATACAACACTCTTTGTGTCTCATATACATTCTGTCATCATTTCTCAGAGTTTCAAAGATCTGGACCATTAGATGAAACAACCTCTGAGATGATGTAGAACAATTTGAGAGTTCATCTTAAGTGCATCCAAGTTCTACCTTTATAACTGCTTTGATTATAGAATGAAGCAAGATTTGTATGTGTTAATCATAGTAGTTATTGTCACTGATTCTTTGTTTAGTAAGGGAAGGAGAATAGTCAAAAGTAGTGGTTTTAGAATAAGAGAAACCTGGTTTTGAATCCAGGTATTTATCTTTGGGTAAATTTTGCAACTCTTTGAGCTTCGGTTTTCTCATCTCTAATGCTTATTTCACAGAGTTGTTATGAAGTTAAAGATGAAAGAATGTGGGTAAGATGCTCAGTTTAAAGGCCAGCTACTTGGCCAGATGTTAAAACAAACAAACAAACAAAGGACTCTCACTGCTGCCTAGGAACTGACTTTACTAATTAATGCCTTATCATAGTCTTTCTAAAAGAGGGGATGTCATAGCAACCAGTCAAATCACACTGTCATACATATTAAAAGTGTCTTCTTACTTTCAGGAAGATCTAGTATTTTGTTTCCAGGAGAAATGGGTTAGAAGTTTATAGTCTTTGCTTATGAGTTATGATAATTCTGAATGATAAATTTTATTGGAGCAGTATTGTATGCATAATGTCAGTGGGCTTAAGATTGTATGAAAATAGGTTCAAAATGTTAGTTAAGTTTTAGGCAATATGAAGATGGAAAACACATGGTAAGGAATCTGGAGGTGGTAAGTGGCACAGGGGAATGATTGATTTCTAACAAAGGAAACATGAAGAATTAGGCTGACAGTTATAAAGATAACTAAAAAAAAAAATATTAAAAAGAACATCGAAAAAAGTTTTGAAAGGCAGTGGATTCAACAATTAGCCAGCAAGTAAATGTGGTAAAATCTATCCCTGGAAGTGGCAGTCTATAAATTTACAGTCTTGTTTAAAAAGGAAACTTCCCCTTCAACCTCCTAACTTAACTTTAATATATGTCATTTTTAACCTTTAGCTGTGCAGAGTAATCCCTCGAAAGCTTATTTTCACTCCCAAAGCCTGATGATGTGACGGGTGTGTGCTGCCAGGCTACACTTGTGCAGTCTTTGGTTGTGTGCTTCAAACCAGGGGATGGGAGCTCCCTCCCGTATATTTATATTTTACCCACCCACCCACTGATCAACCGTTTTATCATGTATCTGTCTCTTTCTCTTTCTATGTTTCTCTACAACCTCAGTAAGCATGCTTTGGTTTGGAAGTGGCACCCATCATGTCCACTTATACTCCTCTGGTAAAACTCATTCCTGAGCACACCCACAAATGCAAAGGAAGCTGGGAGATGTAGTCAGCTAGGTGCCCAGGAAAGGGGGGAAGCAGATTTTGATGGTGTGCTAACACACACACACACACACACACACACACACACACACACACATGTTCTGGGCTCACACTGTACTTTCTCTGTATTGAACTTGGTATCAGGAAACCTGGTTCATTTTAGCAAGAACATATATTTAGAAAACAAGGTTTGGGTGTTAGGTGGACTCATTGCTACAGAAGTACTGATCTTCCCAGGCCCCTTCAGTGAACCAGCACGGATACTGATGTGCTAAAAATAAAAGTTAAAGATGTATACACAAAGCTACTCATAGAAGCATTGTTTATAATTTAAAAAACCTCTAATCAACCCAAATGTCCAACAGTAGGGTAATGATTGAATAAACTATGATTTATCTACACATGAGATGAAAAAGAATAAAGAAAATCTCAATATAAAATTATGGAATGAATTCTATGATGAATTATTAAGTGAAAAAAGAATTTTGCTGAAAATGTAAAAAGTGCTGATATAGAAGCTGCAGCAAGTTATCGAGAAGATCTAGTTAAGAAATTTATGGTGGTGGCTACACTAAACAACAGATTTTCAGTGTAGAGAGAACAGTCTTATCTTGGAAGAAGATGCCATCTAGGACCTCATAGTGAGGGAGGAAAGTCAATGCCTGACTTCGAAGCTTCAAAGGACAGTCTCATTCTCTTGTTAGGGTCTAATGCACCTGGTGACTTTAAGTTGAAGCAAGTGCTCATTTGCCATTCCAAAACTCATAGGGCTGTTAAGAATTATGCTTGATCTACTCTGTCTGTGCTCTATAAATGGCACAACAAAGCCTGGATAATAGCACATCTGTTTACAGTGTGGTTTACTGACTATTCTAAGTCCATGACGGAGACCTACACTCAGAAAAAAAGATACCTGTCAAAATATTACTGTTCATTGACAATGCACCTGGTCACCCAAGAGCTCTGTTGGAGATGTACAACAAGATTAATATTATATTAATGTTGTTTTCATGCCTGCTAACACAACATCAAGTCTGTAGTCCATGGATCAAGGAATAATTTCAACTTTCAAGTCTTATTTAAGACATAGTGATTCCTCTGATGGATTTGGGTAAAGTTGATTGAAAACTTTCTAGAAAGGATTCACCATTCAAGATGCCATGAAGAACATTCATGATTCATGGGAAGAGCTCCAAATATGAACATTCACAGGAGTTTGGAAGAAGTTGATTCCATCCCTCATGGGTGACTTTGAGGGGTTCAAGAGTCAGTGAAGAAGATAACTGCAGATGTGGTAGAAACAGCAAGAGAACAAGAATTAGAAGTGGAGCCTGAAGGTGGAACTGAATTGCTGCAGTCTCATGATAAATCTTTATGGATAAGGAGTTGCTTCTTGCGGATGAAGAAATAAAGTTGTTTCTTGAGATGGAATTTACTCCTGGTGAAGATGCTGTGAAGATGGCTGAAATGATAATAGAAAATTTAGAATATTACCTAAACTTAGTTGAAAAAGCAGCAGCAGGTTTTGAGAAGATTGACTCCAATTTTGAAAGCAATTCCACTGTGGGTAAAATGCTATCAAACAGCACTGCATGCTACAGAGAAAAGGTTCATGAAGGAAGAGTCAATCGATGGGGCAGACATCACTGCTGTCTCACTTTAAGACATTGCCACGGCCACCCCAGCCTTCAGCAGCCACCACCCTGATCAGCCAGCAGCCGTCCACACGGAGGCAGGACCCTCCACCAGCAGAAAGATTACTACTACCTGAAGGCTCAGATGATGGTTAGCATTTTTTAGCACTAAAGTATTTGTAATTAACTTATATACATCCTTACACATAATTCTATTGTACACGTAATAAACTACCATATTAACTTTTTTTAACATCTTTATTGGAGTATAATTGCTTTACATTGTTCTGTTAGTTTCTGCTGTATAACAAAGTGAATCAGCTATATGTATACATATATCCCCATATCTCCTCTTTCTTGTGTCTCCCTCCCACCCACCCAGCCCACCCCTCTAGGTGGTCACAGAGCACCAAGCTGATCTCCCTGTGCTATGCGGCTGCTTCCCACTAGCTATCTATTTTACATTTGGCAGTGTATATACGTCCATGCCACTCTCTCACTTCGTCCCAGCTTACCCTTCCCAATCCCCGTGTCCTCATGTCCATTCTCTAGTAGGTCTGCATCTTTATTCCTGTCCTGCCCCTAGGTTTGTTAAAACCACTTTTTTTTTTTTGTAGATTCCATATATATGTGTTAGCATACGATATTTGTTTTTCTCTTTCTGACTCACTTCACTCTGTATGACAGACTCTATTCTAGGTCCATCCACGTCACTACAAATAACTCAATTTCGTTTCTTTTTATGGCTGAGTAATATCCCATTGTATATATGTGCCACAGCTTCTTCATCCATTCATCTGTCGATGGACACTTAGGTTGCTTCCATGTCCTGGCTATTGTAAATAGTGCTGCAGTGAACATTCTGGTACATCACTCTTTTTTTTGTTTTGTTTTTACATCTTTATTGGAGTATAATTGCTTTACAATGGTGTGTTAGTTTCTGCTTTATAACAAAGTGAATCAGTTATACATATACATATGTTCCCATGTCTCTTCCCTCTTGCGTCTCCCTCACTCCCACCCCTCTAGGTGGTCACAAAGCACTGAGCTGATCTCCCTGTGCTATGCGGCTGCTTCCCACTAGCTATCTATTTTACGTTTGGTAGTATATATATGTCCATGCCACTCTCTCACTTTGTCACAGCTTACCCTTCCCCCTCCCCATATCCTCAAGTCTATTCTCTAGTAGGTCTGTGTCTTTATTCCGGTCTTACCCCTAGGTTCTTCGTGACATTTTTTTTTTCTTAGATTCCATATATATGTGTTAGTATACAGTATTTGTCTTTGTCTTTCTGACTCACTTCACTCTGTATGACAGACTCTAGGTCATCCACCTCACTACAAATAACTCAATTTCGTTTCTTTTTATGGCTGAGTAATATTCCATTGTATATATGTGCCACATCTTCTTTATCCATTCATCCGATGATGGACACTTAGGTTGCTTCCATCTCCTGGCTATTGTAAATAGAGCTGCAATGAACATTTTGGTACATGACTCTTTTTGAATTGTTTTTCTCAGGGTATATGCCCAGTAGTGGGATTGCTGGGTCATATGGTAGTTCTATTTTTAGTTTTTTTTTCTTTTTTCTTTTTTTTTTTTTTTTGCGGTACGCGGGCCTCTCACTGCTGTGGCCTCTCCTGCCGCGGAGCACAGGCTCCGGACACGCAGGCCCAGCGGCCATGGCCCACGGACCCAGCCGCCCCGCGGCACGTGGGATCCTCCCAGACCGGGGCACAAACCTGTGTCCCCTGCATCGGCAGGCGGACTCCCAACCACTGCGCCACCAGGGAAGCCCTATTTTTAGTTTTTTAAGGAACTTCCATACTGTTCTCCATAATGGCTGTATCAATTTACATTCCCACCAACAGTGCAAGAGACTTCCCCTTTCTCCACACCCTCTCTAGCATTTACAGTTTGTAGATTTTTTGGTGATGGCCATTCTGACTGATGTGAGATGATACCTCATTGTAGTTATGATTTGCATTTCTGTAATGATTAGTGATGTTGACCATCCCTTCATGTGATTGTTGGCAGTCTGTATATCTAATTTGGAGAAACGTCTGTTTAGGTCTTGTGCCCATTTTTGGATTAGGTTGTTTGTTTTTTTGATATTAAGCTACATGAGCTCCTTATATATTTTGGAGATTAATCCTGTGTCAGTTGCTTCATTGCAAATATTTTATCCCATTCTGAGGGTTGTCTTTTTGTCTTGTTCATGGTATCCTTTGCCATGCGAAAGCTTTTAAGTTTCATTAGGTCCTGTTTGTTTATTTTTATTTCCATTTCTTTAGGAGGTGGGTCAGAAAAGATCTTGCTGTGATGTATGTCATAGAGTGTTCTGCCTATATTTTTCTCTAAGAGTTTTATAGTGTCTAACGTTACATTTAAGTCTTTAATGCATTTTGAGTTTATTTTTCTGTATGGTGTTAAGGAGTGTTCAAATTTCATTCTTTTACATGTAGCTGTCCAGTTTTCCCAGCATCACTTATTAAAGAGGCTGTCTTTTCTCCATTGTATATTCTTATCTCTTTTGTCAAAGATAAGGTGACCATATGTGCCTGGGTTTATCTTTGGACTTTCTATCCTGTTCCATTGATCTATATTTCTGATTTTGTGCCAGTACCATACTGTCTTGATTATTGTGGCTTTGTAGTATAGTCTGAAGTCAGGGAGCCTGATTCCTCCAGCACTGTTTTTCTTTCTCAAGATTTTTTGGCTACTAGGGGTCTTTTGTGTTTCCATACAAACTGTGAAATTTTTTGTTCTGGTTCTGTGAAAAATGCCAGTGGTAGTTTGATAGGGATTGCCTTGAATCTGTAGATTGCTTTGGGTAGTATAATCATTTTCACAACGTTGATTCTTCCAATACAAGAACATGGTATATCTCTCCATCTGTTTGTATCATCTTTAATTTCTTTCATCAGTGTGTTATAATTTTCTGCATACAGGTATTTTGTCTCCTTAGGTAGGTTTACTCCTAGGTATTTTATTATTTTTTTGCAATGGTAAATGGGTGTGTTTCTTTATTTCTCTTTCAGATTTTTCATCATTAGTGTATAGGAATGCAAGAGATTTCTGTGTATTAATTTTGTATCCTGCTACTTTACCAAATTCATTGATTAGCTCTAGTAGTTTTCTGGTGGCATCTGTAGGATTCTGTATGTGTAGTATCATGTCATCTGCAAACAGTGACAGTTTTACTTCTTCTTTCCTATTTGGATTCCTTTTATTTCTTTTTCGTCTCTGATTGCTGTGGCTAAAACTTCCAAAACTATGTTGAATAATAGTGGTGAGAGTGGAAAACCTTGTCTTGTTTCTGATTTTAGAGGAAATGGCTTCAGTTTTTCACCATTGTGAATGATGTTGACTGTGGGTTTGTCATATATGGTCTTTATTAAGTTGAGGTAAGTTCCCTCTATGCCTGCTTTCTGGAGAGTTTTTATCATTAATGGGTGTTGAATTTTGTTGAAAGCTTTTTCTGCATCTATTGAGATTATCATATAGTTTTTATCTTTCAGTTTGTTAATATGGTGTATCACATTGATTGATTTGTGTATATTGAAGAATCCTTGCCTTCCCAGGATAAACCCTACTTGATCATGCTGTGTGATCCTTTTAATGTGCTGTTGGATTCTGTTTGTGAGCATTTTGTTAAGGATTTTTGCAACTGTGTTCATCAGTGATATTAGCCTATAGTTTTCTTTTTTTGTGACATCTTTGTCTCATTTTGGTATCAGGGTGATGGTGGCCTCATAGAATGAGTTTGGGAGTGTTCCTCCCTCTACTATATTTTGGAGGATTTTGATAAGGATAGGTGTTAGCTCTTCTCTAAGTGTTTGATAGAATTAACCTGTGAAGCCATCTGGTCCTGGGCTTTTGTTTGTTGGAAGATTTTTAATCACAGTTTCAATTTCAGTGCTTGTGATTGGTCTGCTTATATTTTCTGTTTCTTCCTGGTTCAGTCTCAGGAGGTTTTGCTTTTCTATTAATGGGTCCATTTCTTCCAAGTTGTTCATTTTATTGGCATATAGTTGTTTGTAGTAATCTCTTATGAGCCTTTGTATATCTGCAGTGTCAGTTGTTACTTCTCCTCTTTCATTTCTAATTCTGTTGATTTGAGTCCTCTCCCTTTTTTTCTTGATGAGTCTGGCTAATGGTTTATCAATTTTGTTTATCTTCTCAGAGAACCTGCTTTTGGTTTTGTTGATCTTTGCTATCATTTCCTTCATTTCTTTTGCATTTATTTCTGATCTTTATGATTTCTTTCCTTCTGCTAACTTTGGGGTTGTTTTGTTCTTCTTTCTCTAATTGCTTTAGGTGTAAGATTAGGTTGTTTATTTGAGATTTTCTTATTTCTTGAGGTAGAATTGTATTGCTCTAAACTTCCTTCTTAGAATTGCTTTTGCTGCGTCCCAAAGGTTTTGGGTGGTCGTGTTTTCATTGCCAATTGTTGATAGGTGTTTTTGATTTCCTCTTTGATTTCTTCAGTGACCTCTTGATTATTTAGTAGAGTATTGTTTATCCTTCATGTGTTTGTATTTTTTACAGTTTTTTTTTCCTGGAATTGATATCTAGTCTCTTAGCGTTGTGGTCGGAAAAGATACTTGACACGATTTTAGTTTTCTTAAATTTACCAAGGCTTGATTTGTGACCCAAGATATGACCTATCCTGGAGAATTTTCCATGAGCACTTGAGAAGAAAGTGTATTCTGTTGTTTTTGGATGGAATGTCCTATAAATATCAATTAAGTCCATCTTGTTTATGTGTCATTTAAAGCTTTTGTTTTCTTTTTTATTTTCATTTTGGCTCATCTGTCCATTCATGAAAGTGGGGTGTTAATGTCCCCTAGTATGATTGTGTTACTGCCGATTTCCCCTCTTATGGCTGTTAGCGTTTGCCTTATGTATTGAGGTGCTCCTATGTTGGGTGCATAAATGTTTACAATTGTTATATCTTATTCTTGGATTGATTTCTTGATCATTATGTAGTGTCCTTCTTTGTCTCTTGTAACATTCTTTATTTTAATGTCTATTTTTTCTGATATGAAAATTGCTACTCCAGCTTTCTTTGGATTTCCATTTGTATGGACTATCTTTTTCCTTCCCCTCACTTTCAGTCTGTATGTGTCCCTGAAATGGGTCTGAAGTGGGTCTCTTGTAGACAGCATAATATGGGTCTTGATTTTGTATCTATTCAGCCAGTCTGTGTCTTTTAGTTGGAGCATTTAATCCATTTGCATTTAAGGTAGTTATCGATATGTATGTTCCTATTACCATTTTCTTAATTGTTTTGGGTTTGTTATTGTAGGTCTTTTCCTTCTCTTGTGTTTCCTGCCTAGAGTTGTAGCATTTGTTGTAAAGCTGGATTGGTGGTGCTGAATTCTCTTAGCTTTTGCTTGTCTGTAAAGGTTTTAATTTCTCCGTTGAATTCTGAATGAGACCCTTGCTGGGTGGAGTAATCTTTGTTGTAGGTTTTTCCCTTTCATCACTTTAAATATGTCCTGCCACTCCCTTCTGGCTTGTAGAGTTTCTGCTGAAAGATAAACTGTAAATGGCATGGGGATTCCCTTGTATGTTATTTGTTGCTTTTCCCTTCCTCTTATAATATTTTTTCTTTGTACTTAATTTTTGATAGTTTGATTAATATGTGTCTTGCCGTGTTTCTTCTTGAATTTAACCTGTATGGGACTCTCTGCGCTTCCTGGACTTTTTTTTTTTTTTGCCGTATGCGGGCCTCTCTCTGTTGTGGCCTCTCCCATTGTGGAGCACAGGCTCCGGACGCGCAGGCTCAGCGGCCATGGCTCACGGGCCCAGCCGCTCCGCGGCATGTGGGATCTTCCCGGACCGGGGCACGAACCCGTGTCCCCTGCATCGGCAGGTGGACTCTCAACCACTGTGCCACCAGGGAAGCCCCGCGTTCTGGACTTGATTGACTATTTCCTATCCCATATTAGGGAAGTTTTCAACTATAGTCTCCTCAAATATTTTCTCAGTCCCTTTCTTTTTCTCTTCTTCTTCTGGGACCCCTGTATTTCAAATGTTGGTGTGTTTAATTTTGTTCCAGAAGTCTCTGAGACTGTCCTCAATTCTTTTCATTTTTTTTTCTTTATTCTGCTCTGTGGTAGTTATCTCCACTGTTTTATCTTGCAGGTCACTTATCTGTTCTTCTTCCTCAGTTATTCTGCTATTGATTCCTTATAGAGAATTTTTAATTTCATTTATTATGTTGTTCATCATTGTTTGCCTGTTAGTTCTTCTAGGACCTCACTAAATGTTTCTTGTATTTTCTCCATTCTGTTTCCAAGATTTTGGATCATATTTACTCTCGTTATTCTGAATTCATTTTCAGGTAGACGGCCTATTTCCTCTTCATTTTTTTGGTCTGGTCGGTTTTTACCTTGCTCCTTCATGTACTGTGTAGTTTTCTGTCTTCTCATTTTGTTTGACTTATGTGTTTGGGGTCTCCTTTTTGTAGGCTGCAGGTTTGTAGTTCCCATTGTTTTTGGTGTCTGCCCCCAGTGGGTAAGGTTAGTTCAGTGGGTTTTATGGGCTTCCTGGTGGAGGGGACTGGTGCCTGTGTTCTCGTGGATGAGGGTGGATCTTGCCTTTCTAGTGGGCAAGACGACATCTGGTGGTGTGTTTTGGGGTGTCTGTGATCTTATTATGATTTTAGGCAGCCTCTCTGGTAATAGGTGGGTTTGTGTTCCTGTCTTGCTAGTTGTTTGGCATGGGGTGTCCAGCACTGGAGCTTGCTTATCATTCAGTGGAGCTGGGTCTTAAGCATTGAGACAGAGATCTCTGGGAGAGCTCTCGCCAATTAATATTACATGGGGCCAGGAGGTCTCTGGGGGTGCAATGTCCTGAACTCAGCTCTCTCACCTCAGAGGCTCAGGCTTGACACACGGCTCAAGAGAAAAGGGAGGAAAAAAAGAAAGAAAAAATAAATAAATAATATAAAGCTATTAAGAAATAAAAAAAAATATTGAAATTAAAAAATAAAGAAGGTGATAAAAAAAAAGAAGAGAGCAACCAAGCCAATAAATGAATCCACCAATGATAACAAGTGCTAAAAATTAAGATAAATATAAAAATCAGAAAGTAGTCAGTCGCATACAGCAAACCCCAAGTCTACAGTTGCTCCCAAAGTCCACCGCCTCAATTTTGGGATGATTTGTTGTCTATTCAGGTATTCCACAGATGCAGGTACATCAAGTTGAATGTTAAGTTTTAATCCACTGCTCCTGAGCCGTCATGGAGAAATTTCCCTTTCTCTTCTTCGTTCGCACAGCTCCTGGGGTTCAGCTTTGGATTTGGCCTCACCTCTGCATGTAGGTCGGCCTCTGGCGTCTGTTCTTCCCCTAGATATGAGGGGGTTAAAGTAGCAGCTGATTCTGGGGCTGTGGCTCACTCAGGCTCGGGGGAGGGAGGGGAATCTAGTGCTGGGCAGGCATGTGGCGGCAGAGGCCAGCATGACCCTGCAACAGCCGCGGCGTGCCATGTGTACTCCCAGAGAAGCTGTCCCCAGATCACAGGATCCTGGCAGTGGCGGGCTGCCCAGGCTTCTGGGAGGGGAGGTGTGGATAGTGACCTGTGCTTGCACACAGGATCCTTAGTGGCTGCAGCAGCAGTGTTAGCGTTTAATTCCCGTTGTCTCTGGTGTCCGCTCTGATACCCGTGGCTTCCGCCCTTCTCTGAACCTTGTTTAGGCAGAGCTCTGAATCCCCTCTCCTCGCGCACCCCAAAACAATGGTCTCTTGCCTCTTGGGCAGCTCCAGACTTTTTCCCGGAGTCCCTCCTGGCTAGCTGTGGTGCGCTAGCCCCCTTCAGGCTGTGTTCACGCAGCCAACCCCAGTCCTCTCCCTGGGATCTGAACTCTGAAGCTCGAACGTCAGCTCCCAGCCCCTGCCTGTCCCAGCTGGTGAGCAGACAAGCCTCTCGGGCTGGCGAGTGCAGGTCGGCACCGATCCTCTCTGCGGGAATCTCTCTGCTTTGCCCTCTGCACCCCTGTTGCTGTGCTCTCCTCCGTGGCTCTGAAGCTTCCCCCCTCCCCTCCCGCCATTTCCACCAGTGCAGGGGCTTCCTAGTGTATGGAATCTTTCTGTCCTTCACAGCTCCCTTCCAGAGGTGCAGGCCCTGTCCCTATTCTTTTGTGTCTGTTTTTTCTTTTTTCTTTTGCCCTACCCAGGTATGTGGGGAGTATGTTGCCTTTTGGGAAGTCTAAGGTCTTCTGCCTGCGTTCAGTAGGTGTTCTGTAGGAGTTGTTCCACATGTAGATGTACTTCTGATATATTTGTGGTGAGGAAGGTGATCTCCACGCCTTACTCCTCTGCCATCTTGAAGGTCCCCCATACTAACTTTTATATGCACTGGGAAACCAGAAAATTTTTGTGACTTGATTTAATGCGATATTTGCTTTATTGCTGTGGTCTGGTACTGAACCTGCTATATCCCCGAGGCATACTGGTATGAAATATAATTAATATTTTAAAAAGCACTCCTAAGAATCAAAAATAAAATGAAACAAATTAATATAAAGGTATCTCCAGTTGCAGTCAGAGCCATAGTATTCCACATGGTTTTAGAACACAGTAGTTTGACTCTACATTTTTAGTAGAATATATCCCAAGGCAAAAATACTACAACAAAGTCAAGAAAAGCTTGAACTATTTTTAGTAATCAACTTGATAATGTTCTGAAACTCTTGTGTTTATAATGTAAGGTAAAACAAATGATTAATTTTGTGACATTCTAAGAATATCATTTTTACGATTCTCAGCAAGAGAAAAGAAGAATAAGATAAAAGATGAGATTATGTAAAAACCCTCTACTGCTGAATTTGAATTGGAAATATCAGATTGAATTTGTGATGTATTTTATCTTAAAGAAAACCAGAACAAAAGTGAAAACCCTATCTCTGGTCATTGAGAAGGCTAGGAAACTTGAAGCAATGGGTTTTTCTACCATCCAGATGTGGTCTTTACATACCATTTTTTCTTTGGAGAAATGGCTGATTCCAGGTCTAGGACAAAATTATATTCAAATGAGACTGGAACCTAATTTATCATACCATATAGGGAGGAAACTATCCCAAACTACTAAACCTCTATCAAGATTCAGGAGCTCATTCTAAGAAGGTCCCATTAGCTAAAGATGAGAATCAAAAAAAGTAATAACTGCAATGGATTGAGGTCATTAATATATTTACATCCATGATTTCTTAAGGATGTTTTCAAGAATTTCACTTTTTTTCATTGCTAGAAAGGACTCATTTTGAAAGTTTGTAAACCAAGAAGAAAACATTTATTTTGCCTTCCTATACGAAGTTTGCCTGTGGATAACCGAATAGTAGTTGGAAATTTTATCTTGGTAGAAGTGTTCCATCTAGTAGGTGGAGAAGAAATAATAAAATGAAAATACAACCATTTTACAATCTTAATGAATTAATGGATCTTGCATGGAGGATCAATAATTGCTAACATCACAAAATGACACCCAGAGAGACGGAGAGGATGGAACCTGTAAATTAGAACGAACATAAGAGAAAATGTCCTGGAATTAGATAGTAGTAATGTTGCACAGCCTTGTGAATATGCTAAAAGCCACTGAGCTGTACACTTTAAAAGGATGAATTTCATGACTTACATCTTTAAAAAAATATTGAAATAAAAAAGACATGCAAGAGACATCCTGTCCAATAACAAAATGTGGACCCTATTTGGATCCTGATTCAAACAAACTTAAAAACAATTGCATTTATGAGGTAGTTTGGAATGTGAACATAGGGATGTGTGACGGTATTCAAGTCTTGTAGTTAGTTTTTGGACTTTACAGTGGTATTCCGGTTATGTTTTAAAGAAAGACTCCTGTCTCTTAGAGATACATACTGAAAATATTTGTTGAATGAGTGATATGATGTCTGAGATTTGCTTCAGACTAATAGAGGAAGTGGAAGTGGGTAGAGAAAGGGATGAAAAGTTTGGACTCGAATTAGTAAGTATTGAGAAGGGTGATGAATAAGTACATAGGTATTCCTTATGTTGTTCAGTTACTTTGGATGTGTATGAACTTTTCCCTAATGACAGGTGTTTTGTTTAATTCATAAGTACTTTGTGTTACCTCAGTTTCAAATCCAACACCACGAGGTTTGTTCTCACCTTCCTCTATACCTTCTGTCACTGTGAGAACTGCTTTCCACAATTATCGGTAAGTTTAATAATTTTTTCAGTCTTAACGTACAGATAGTCTCACTTCTACCTCTGTATCACTACCACTGGTAAACTTACCAAATAAAGTACACATTTTCTCTTCCTTTCTTTTATTCATGTAAAAGGGTGTACAGAACTCTGTGTTCAAAAGTTACTTGAATTAATTATATTTATGTATAGTTATATTATCAACTTGATATGTAGTTATGGTCATTTGTTTCTGTTTGTAATTAATTTTAGAATTTGCTTTTTTCCTCCTTTTTATTTTATTTTTGATGATATGCAACACTTTATGGTTCAAAAGTCAAACTGTATATGAAGATATACTTGGGAACAGAGGACTCCTAGCCCTAGCCCTTCACCTCAGTCTTGCTACATACACCCTCATAATAACCATTTTTATTTGTTTTTATTTTATCCTTTTTTATGCTTCATTTTGCAAAATAAACAGGCACCCACACAACCATATGTTCATTTTCCCATTTGCTACTTACATAGAAAATATCGTACAATCTATACTATTTTGTGTTATGCTTTCCTTTCCTTTGAGGAAAATTCTCACTTCAAATTAGTTGATAATGATATGCCTCATTTTATTTACAGAATTTTAGTTGTCTTCTATGGATAGGCAGTTAGTTTCTGATATTTTACTGTTATAAAAAATTCCACATTAAATAACCTTATGCATTTCATAATTGTGGAGGTATATGAGCTTTAGGAAAAATTCCTAAAACTGGGATTTGGGGATCATGAGGTAAACTTACGTGTAATTCTGTAAGATCATGCGAACCTCTCCCACCAGTGGTGTGTGTGAGTTTCTGCGACAGATTCACCAATAGTGTTGTCAAGCTTTCCAAATGTTGTTAATCCGACTGGTGTAAAGGCACATAGTTTCAATTTGTGTTTATCTCATTATAAGTAAAACTCAGCATCTTTTCTTACGTTAATATTTTTGTACATATTTTTATAACGTTTCATGTCTTTTTACACATTCTTCTATCAGACTTTCAAACCTTTTTTTCCAGTTTTTAAGAATTCTGTATCTGTTTCCTAAGTTAAAAATATTTTCTTGCAATTTTTCATTTGTCTTTGTCTGTAGTGTGTTTTGCCATGAAAGACTATTTTTAAAATTTTGCTGTAGTTAAATTTATTAACATTTTATTGCATCATAATTTCGAGTCATAGTTTTAAAGGCTGTCCCATAAAGAATGCATCCTTATTTGCTTCTAGGAGTTATAGTATGGTGATATATATAAATATGATATATTATGCGATATGTATTGTATAATTATATATAGATATAAATAACGTATGTGTTTAGGAATTTTTTTTCGTGTATCGATCAATACAGATCCAATGTTATCTTTCTCAAAATGACTATTCGTTAATGAAAAGTTTGTCTTCTCGCAGTGATTTGAAATTCCACCTTTAGCTAATATCAGATTTCCAAAACATTGAGTATTTTTCTGGACTTCTTATTTTGTTGCATTAATTGAGCCTCTCTTCATGTTCCTATATCATAAGGTTGAAAATAGAAACGTTATGTTATATTTAATGCCTCCTATGGCTATACCTCTCATTGCTCTTCTTTACAGAATGCTTCCAGATATGCTTGCACATTTAGTTTTCTATATGAACTTTAGAATCAATTTATCTAGTTTCAGTGCATTGATATTGGGAGGGAATCACATTAGTTTGTTTTTGCGACTGTTCTGCTCACTGTTTTATCTAAAAAGAATAGCGTAGAACCTATTAAATAATAGATGATCATGAAACACTTGTTGAATGAATATTTCATTTAACACTTCTATTTAGTTACAGAATTATACATATTGCCCTCTTTAATCTTTCATAATTTTCATAGCAGTTTGCAGTCTTTGAATTTTTAGCAAATAATTAAGAGATAACAAATTCTCTATAATGTGTTCCAATTTAAAAGCAAACATGAAAGTTTGTATGTGTATGTGTACATACATATGCACATGCATGTTCACACACATATGTATGTGTGTACAGACATGTGTGTGTGGATATGTAATTGTGTATATACATGTAGTGTCCACATATATATTTGGCCTCAGATCTATGGATATTTATCCATTTGCTGTTTTCTTCCTGTACATACTACTTTTAAAACATTTTTATCTCAAAGCCTGAGTGTCCTACAAATTGTTCTGTAGCCTAACAGAGTCTGTTTTTGGCTTCTCCCACATCTTATAGAAACTTGATAAAGTCAATGTGTTGAAAAAAATTAATTATATTTGCCAAATCATGCTCTTATTTCAGATTCTTTCCGCCTGAACCCAGGTCAAGAAGCTTGTCTTCTTTAGCCCTCTTTCTTTTGAGACATATTTCAAAAGAGCTGGTGTGCTAGATTATAAAACCAGGAAAAGTTAAGTCATTCACTAAGTCTCCACTTGACTTAAAACCCATTTTCTGTCATTGGCTTGCTTTTGTGCTACTCCAGACATTTTATAGGTTTTTACAAAAAGACTCAAAACAGGCAAGGCTTATAGATATCATATGCCTATGGGCACACAGAAATATTACTATTTGTATATTAATCCTGGGATCTTCCCTGTAAGGTGTAATTAATGTCATGTTTGTTGTTGGTAGTCGGTAGGTATCTGACACAGACTGGCTAGATGTTCTCTCTATATATGCATTGCACAGTATGCTTTCTTTTATAGTCAATATAACCCATTAGAAAAGTTTACATGACAGATTAAACATTTTCCCTGTCCACTTATGAGTAAGCTTGTTCTCCTTCATGGCCTTTAGTGCTAGTTTTATCTAGTGTCTCCCTAGATGGTTCTGGGAGTGTGGCCCTGAGCATAGGAAACACTCGTCGTGGTTCTTTTACACTCCTTGGGGCCCCAAAGCCCTCCTAGCTTAGGACATCCTTGTGTTGCCCCTTGGCTCTCTGCCATACCTAATGGCCCACTGGAACAGAGGCTGAGGTGGGTGCAGGTCTTAAGTACAGGGTGCCTGTGTGGCCGGAGCGGAAGATTTCATGTGGGTGAGGGTAAGTTGGGACTGAGAGGCCGGATGTCAAGCACCAGTCCAGCTCTGGCCCTTGGCGGAGATTCTCAACTTGACTGCACATTGTGAGTCGGGGGAGATGATTCAAAGTGCAGATTGCTGGGACCCACCCCTGCAGATTCTGATTCTGTAGGTTTAGGATTCGATGTGAAAATCTGTTCTTCTCCTTGGCACCTCAGGTGTTTTTTATGCAGATTTTGACCTGGATAGAAGCCCACCTGCTTAGAAACTTCTGTGTAATCCTAGCTCATTCATTGTCTTCCTGAACTCTGACTTTGTTAAAATACTGAACATAATACTTGAGAAGGGGTTGGTGACAGTATTAGGCAAGATTAAATGTGTTGATAACAGGGATTTGTAAACAGTGAATATTGTGCCACATAAGTATTAGTTATTATTCTGACTCACCTTTGGCAACAACTTAATATCTTTGTACTTCAGTTATCTCATCTATAAAATGAGGATATTAATAGTACCCATCTCACCATGGCATTGTGCAGAGTAAAATGAGAAAATACTAAGAAGCGTGCCTAGCATGTAGGTAATTCATAAAATGGTAGATATTATTGCTGTTATAACTCTTTTATTGAGTACTTCAGAATTTACTTTTGAGCATCTATTGTGTGCCAAGAATAGGCAGCCATGAGTAGAGTGACCATACGATTTATCTTTCAGACTGGGAGACTTTGATAGTTAAAGGAGCGCTCTTAATAATCATACTGGGATAAGACGTATAAACTCAATGATCCTGGGTAGACCAGGGTGCATGTCACCTAATCAAGATGAACCAAAGATGAGAAGGTTTGTGAAGGGGGCTTCTACCAGCAGTTCTCCTCACCTCTACCCCTTAAAGATGTTAACGTCTCCTCTAAATAAATGTTGAAAAAATACATAAGGGTTATTGGCTTTATGGAGTGCCAAATTAGGGTTCCTCCTGGGGACCCCCATGTATATTTGACTCCACCTAAAAGCGTTCTGCTCCCAGTCATAATGTATTCCAGCTTTTCTTCTTCCCAACTCAGGTCTCTCAACTCTGACTTTGCACATCCTGTTCCCTTTTGCCCAGAATGCCTTTCCCTCGTTTTTGAGTTTTCTAGGGCTATTGTAACAAAGGACCACAAACATGGTGACCTAAAACAACATACATTTGTTGCTCAGAGTTCTAGAGGTCAGAAGTCGGAAATCAAGGTGTTTACAGGGTGATGCTTCTTCTAAAAGCTCTAGGGAAGGGCATTTCCCTGCCTCTTCCAGCTTCTGGTGGCTCTTAGCATCCCTTGGCTTGTAGCAGCATCGCTCCAATCCCTGCCTCCATTTTCACTTAGAGTTGTCCTCTGTGTGACTTTGTGTCCTCTCTTCTTATAAAGACACCAATTCCTGGATTTAGAGTGGGCCTTAAGTCCAGGAGGATTTCCTCTTGAGATCCTTAAATAATTACATCTACATAAACCCTATTTCCAAATAAGTTCACATTCTGAGGTTCTTGATAGATATGGATTTTAAGTAGATACCATACTTCCTTTAGTTGGAAGAAAACTAAAATGAAAGAGAGGTTAGTGCCTTCTTTTAAATCAAGGCACTTAGGCTGAGCCCAGGCTTCCTGAAGCCATGCCTTTGTTTTGACTGGCTAAGGCGGTGAGTCCAGATTCCCTCACAAGCTTACTTATAATTGGACTCCCACCTTGCCTTTCCTCTCTCTCTACCAGGGTGGCGGAAGTAGCTTGAGTAACATAGGTGCAAGTAAAACGTGTTATCTTTAAATCCATGACCTGACCCGTCACATGTGGGTTTTCATTAGCTTCTGTTAGAGACAGACGCAAAATGCTAGCTGCAAACTTCAAGGCACTTTCTCTTAGCCCTCAAAGTTTTAATATCCACAATGGATTTTTGTAAATTTCTTCAGTCGATTTATCCCGGGGGAAGACTGCAAGGGCCTCTGAGCTTTTCTTTTCCTCTTATACCCTGAGAATGTTTATATTATGAAAATATAAACAAACAAACAAGAAACTCAGTCAACAATTGTAAAGGAAATTCATTATAGATAAGTTCTGTTATATAAATTTAGAAAACAATGTTTTGTCAAAGACAATATTTACCATTTATTTCAGAGTAAAGGCCCAGAGCCGAGAGTGCTTGGTCATGGCCCCAGCACATACAACCTTCTCATTCACCTGCAGGTGGCGGTGCAGCCCTTGGAGCAGCAGTCTGCTCCCCTGCAGAGCTGTGGCCCTCAAGGATGTACTTCAGAGGGCCTTTTGGCCTTAACACATTCTTTCTCCTGAACAAATGATTACAAGAAAGAATTAGTTAGGGCCAACTGCTGAAACAGAAGGAAAGAATACCATTTATCCTTTCTTGTAGTCAGATGACAGAGTCTAGGAATTTGTCCCAATTTGCTCAGACTTTCAATGCCATCATACCAGCCAGTGTCTGGAGGGCAACTCAAGCAGGCATCTGCTTAGAGTACAGGTATGGAAGAGGGTAGCAGTTTCATGTTTTATTTATCCCACGCAAAAGAATTGTTGCATATAACATAAGATATCCAGATTGTGAAACAGGAGCTGACATAAGTAACTATGTATTGTATTTATATCTAAAATTTAAACCTGAGGCTGGAAACTTATAAGGAATTTATAGCCAAGGTGTGAAACTGTTTATCTCTGTGTCAGTTGTTTAAAAAAATAAACATGAATGCCTGTCAGTTCTTGTTTCTTCTGTGCTGTTGAAGAGTCTGACTAAATATTTCTATCCCTCTGTGAGTCACTCAAGCTCTGGCCAGGGCCCAGGGAACATGCAACACCCCAGATTTACTGAATGACCCAGGTGAGGAGGGTGGCGCTTGGCTGCATTGTCTTACATGGCAGTAGGGCGTCTCCCTGACTTAGTGAGAAACTTTTAGTATTTGAGAATAAGTGATCCCTGATTACGTTTCTCCCCTCAAGAGTCTACACTCATCTCTTTTCTTATAGCTCTGGGTTAGGTGTGTGACTGGATAAGGAAATATCCATTGCTTCTCCTAAGAGATTTTTTGTTTGTTTTTCATGACTTTTTTTTTTTTTTTTTTCTGGGGATGGATGTAATTTAAAGTAGTCAGTAGTTCAAAATTACCACTCTGGCTTTCCACTGATTCCACATAAACATTTTTTTTGTTGTCTAAGAGTTTGTTTTAAAGTCATGAAATAAAATAAACTTATTCTGTTCCAGTTGGCTACTGACTTATTGCAACCTTGAAGCAATGAATGAACTTCCTTCCCTGTGCTTAGTTAGTTAGTTCCCAGTTCTACAGTGACCAGCATTGGGCTGAAACCAAGCAAGGGGCACACCTGCTTCTTTTTGGTTCTGAGTGAGGGGACAGGACCACATGCTGTGTGTTCACCCAAGAGAAAGCATTAGAATTACAGCATAGGAGAGATGGGTAAAAGGAAGGGGCAGGGGAGGGAGGGAGAGAGAGAGAGAGAGAGAGAGAGAGAGAGAACCAAAGGGAAGGGGGGAGGAGTAGAGATCATCCAAAGACCGTCACATTCTTTTAGAAAGTGGAATTATAGGAGGGATGAAGAGAAGAAAACCAGAAGCAAACTGGGAGGCTAATTTTTCGGGCCTAGAAAGGAATAGGCTTTAAACAAGAATATAAAGGGTTTTTTATCCTTTAAAGTTTTTTTTTCCCAGTTTGTTTGTTGTTTTTGGAAATGGCCCCAAAGCTACAAAATATCGTTTTTGCACATTATTAGCAAAATCTCTTTGGCAATACAGGTGTTCTTGTTGAGTTGGGGAAAGGGAGAACACAGTGAGAGAGAGGTGGTATGTGAAATGACAGTTTGTCTGCTTCATATTTTTTTCCCCAGGGTTGAATCATTTGAAGGTAAAATATCTTTAGGAGGAAGACATAATAGAGATTATTATTCAAGATTCCTCTTTTTGTCCTGTATGCACAAGAAGGAGGGTCTGTTTGTTAACCCTGACACTCCCCCACAAGCAATACCATACATTGTATGTAATGATTTGTAAAAAATTAATTTAATTATGTTAAAATTCCATATATATTTAAATTATTTATAACAATATATCATAACTTGTGATAAAGTAATGTTTAGAGAAACGACACTGGGGGGGCATTTCTTGTAAAGTTTACAACATAAAACACAATTTTAACTTGGTTTTAGGCATAGGATTGATTCCCTGTTATCCTTTGTGTTTAGGAAAGGGTGGGCATGGATGAATGGAATCCCAGACCTCACCT
The DNA here is from genome assembly GCF_005190385.1 of Monodon monoceros. NCBI lineage: Eukaryota > Metazoa > Chordata > Mammalia > Artiodactyla > Monodontidae > Monodon > Monodon monoceros. The sequence continues at coordinate 82,615,631 of NW_021703771.1, read as the reverse complement.
GTGCAACAGCGCTAACCTCTTCTCACAGTAAATCATTTACTTCATAGCTAAGGAGAGCAGTCAGTTGATTCTTGCTTTGTCTCCTTCCCCTCCCCGCTGAGCTCCCTCTGTACAGGTCCTAATGAGTAGTGAAACGGCCCCAGGCCTGCCATGGGAGGGACTTGAGGGTGACATGGCTCAGACCCACACTGGCTAATTAGTGTGGGGCTAATTGACCTTTCCCAGTAATTGTATTACTCAGCCTTTGGCAACCAGAGAGGGGGCCTTTCATTATCTCTGTGTAGCATAATACCTTTGATCATAATAAAAACTTGATGTAAGAAATGTGAAATAATTCAAAGCATAAATCACAAAGTATATGTCTTTTCAAAGTCTCTATTTTTTTAAAATGAAAGATCAAGTTGAAGGAACAGTTTTTATTCTCATCCAATTAATATAAACTGGCATTTAGTGTTTGTTCACCACTATGGAGGTGAACTAGAGCACAAGAGAAAGAAATCAGTGGGAATAGTTTCTTTTTGGTTATTCTGACTCGCACCGAACGTCCTTAGCTCACGTTGTCTTTAACCACATTATCTCATTGTTAGCAATAACCATACAAAACATTTCTGAACCATTACATTTAAAACTACCTTTAAATAACTCCCTAAATAATTGCCACATTGTCTTTCTTTGACACAGAAAATATACTACAGTAAGTCCCATACATACGAACAAGATCTGTTCCGAGAGTGTGTTCATAACTCCAATTTATTCATTAAGTCCAACAAAGTTAACCTAGGTTACCCACTAACACAATCGGTTATATAGTACTGTACTGTAATAGGTTTACAATACTTTCACACAAATAACACATAAAAAAAAACACAAAAAATAAAGAAAACATTTTTAATCTAACAATACAGTACCTTGAAAAGTACAGTAGTACTGTATTAAAAACTCTGGTGAAATAAAAAAACAACTCTGGTAGGCTTACACAAACATCTGTTAGATTTTTTTTTAGAAGAAGCAAGTAATGAACATGCTGAATCTTTAACAACCAAAAAAGAAAAAGAAGAAGAAAATAAAAGAAAATTTAAGCTGTGTTAAAGTGTTTCTTTAAAATTATCTAAGAAAGAGCTCCTTAATGCCAAAATCATTTTTAAAATTAAAATCTGATAGCATCATTGACTATTAGATTAGGAAATCTTTTATCTGATAATTCTTGGCTGATCATATTATTTTCTGGGGGAAAAAATGCGTGCTATTAAAAATTCAAATGAAAATCCGAGATTTTCAGGCCTTAAAACGTAAAGTTGGGATGCAATAGGAAGTAGGGTAGCCTTCCAACTGTAATTATTTTAACCATGTTTTATGATAAACAAGAGTTTAACAGAGTTGGAGAGAATGAAAATGAATGAATAATATCGAAGAGATTGAAGGCAGCCCAGTCTAATTTAAAGACCATGGAAATTTGTATAGCAAGTATAGTGATGAATGTAGATTGATCAGTGTGCTTATAAAATAAACTAGTGACTTCCCAGGCAGTCCAGTGGTTAAGACTTCGCCTTCCAATGCAAGAGATATGGGTTCGATCCCTGGTCGGGGAGCTAAGATCTCACATGCCTCGCAGCCAAAAAATCAAAACATAAAACAGAAGCAATATTGTAACAAATTCAATAAAGACTTTAAAAATGGTCCACATCAAAAAAAAAGCAAATCTTTAAAAACAAAATTAAAAAATCAACTCGTTGGAGGTTCTGTCTAACATGTATCCTTGTATGATGAACTCAGAAACGTGGGGAGTCCAAAGTGGGATATTTGAAAGAGCATTGGGCTAAGAGCCAGAAAACATGGGCCGCGGATCTGGCTCTTTCATTTCCTAATTATGTGTCATATTTAGGTGACTCACTAAAGCCGTCTGACACATTTCCTTACCTCTGCAATGGCTGCAGCAATTGGCATGTGCTTCACAGGATCATGGAGTCATTCAACAAACCCAGGTGGAGTGTGTTCTATGACCACTGGGTCACTACAGTAGATACTGTAGATTCAGCATTAGGAAGATTTAGTATCTTTTCTTGAAGATGGAATTGTCTGGTAACAGAGAAACACATAAATAGGCAGTGCAACCCCATGTGACAAGTGCTGTCTTCTCGGGGTTTGGGATCTGCAGGGGAGCTGACTTAAAAACAGCTGAAGCTGGCACCAACCTTTGGGGGTTGCCAGCCTTGTTGCCAGGCCACCTCTACCCTGTTCTTACTTTGCATGGTTTGACTGATGCATCTATAACTCGCACTGATTCTTATTTCATTGTCTTGTCGTCCTGTTTGGTTTTGTTTTTTATCAGACCCACACAAACTTTCTTCCGTGGCCTCCAGGTTGCCCTGGTCCCAGTGGCTGTCTTCTCTAGTTTTTAACATATCTGGCTCTTCGAATCATTCCTTTGTACCTGAAGCAGATCCATTGCAGCTTCCAAACCCCACTCTTCACCATGGCCCCTATAGACTTGTCCTCCTGTGTCTATCCCACCCACTACCTCACTTCCTCTCTGCAGCCACATAGTGGAGCTCGGGAGAGTCAGAGAAGGTTATCGGGAGTCCTTGGCCTGGGTTCCCATCCTGGTTTCATACTTAAGAGCTGGATTACGTTGAGCCTGTTATGAATTTCTCTGTGGCTCACCTTTAACTTCTGTGAA